>NW_028262347.1:122949894-123101977 GCF_047370975.1 Nipponia nippon | reverse complement strand
GAATTACAATATATATATATATATTCATTTAACAATGGATTCCTCTGCTGCTTTCTGGGACAGACATAATTCCCATGCTTTTCATTACACGTGCTATTTAAATCTTGATCCTGAGTTCTTATTAAAAATGATGAGATTTGACCTCAAGGTCTAATACCCAGTTTTGGAGACAAGGTGCTTGATGCGATTTCTAGAGGATTATTTTTAAGAGCATTCGTAGATTAGATCTTTGTGAATAGTTGAGGGATGTGCCCAATGAACCTTGTCCACTGGCTTTTAGACTGCCATTCAGCATCCAGATTGATTTTTATTTTGTAGTCCTTGGAAGTGTGTAGTTTTGTGGTGTAGGGATACATCTGATATTTTTATTATCTCGTTGTTGATGCAGGAATGTGACAATGCTGTTTCTGGTAACTTTTATTGGAGTCTCCCCATACTTGAAGGCAAAATTGTTTCTGATTGAAGTTTCAAGAGCTTGTAGGGCTCATTCCAGTGGCTCAAAGTGTGTTTTACAGCTGGGCTTCTTGGTTTTAACTGCGAGTGTATCTTAGATGATTGCTAGCTTCCTGCATTTGTTACCTGCAAATTGATTTTCATCCCGGACAGCAAATAACCAGGGCTTTGCCAGGGGAGCAGGATAACACGAGGTGACAAGTTACCGCGGGCTCATCGGGGTGCTTCTGTGCATACATATTTATTCTGCAATAAATACAAGGTAATTGGAGGTAGGGTACCCTTCAATGAAAGATGGGTGAAATGCCTTCAGCCGGAGAGTTGCTGGGATGTGGTAGTGATTTGAGATGCGGTGTTGGCTGGCCGGGAGGGTGGAAAGGAACCTGCCTTCTACACCAAACTCCTTCCAAGCAGCAGTAGGCACAGGAAAGCAGCAGAGAGGCAAGCGGTCAGGTCTGCAGCGATCAAGTAGAAGGTCGCTGGAGTTTCACTGTGTGAAATGCCGCCGTGCACCTTCTCAGCCCGACGCCAGCTGGTGTGCCTGGAAGAGGCTTTGCATCCTCTCTCGTCACGTTGACATGTGGGGTTTGGGGGGATTCTTGGGAAATTAGTGAGAACGGCACTGCAATACTGTGTCATCAGTTTTGAGAGTAAGCGTCTGTTTTATTTGGCATGGGAGGTAGCCTCCTTTGCTGTGCCTCCTCATTTATTTAGGCACTATATTAACCTTTCGTTTTCCGTATGCACGGGCCCATTTGTATGTAGCCAGTGGGAACGGCAGTTGAACCCAGTCACAGATTCCAGTTTGTGCGTAACATTTAGAGGCAGCGTGTGTTAGTGCATTCCTGTGACTTGTAATGCATGTGAGCCAGCGGTTACAGCACGTTTCTATCCCAGCACCAGGGGGTTGAGTTACAAATGGACGTAAGCTTTTGTTTTTTGCTTTAAAGTCATCAAAATACAGAGTTACATGAAGCAATGATTGTTTAATAATCGGCTGATCTTAAGAGTGTTTTGTTGTAACGCACCAACAAATGGTATTTGAGCGTGTTTTGTTGAAGTTACAAAGCATCTATGCTTTTGGTTTGGAAATTAGTAAAAGCATGTGGCATGGCTTCAAGCGCTGAGTGCTTTCAGATGCTGTTCTGTTCCTTTGATTATTGAAAATGATTCCGGCACAATCCTGCTAATTTTCTCTTTGTACTCCTCTAATTTCAGGAGACTGTTAGAAAGTCCATCTAGGCAGAGTGCTTATTGCCACTGTGAGATTTTTGCAGAGCCAAATTTTAGCAAATGCAGTAATTTCCAAGGATTTGGAACATTTTCTTCCTGCTTTTCTTCTCCCATTTTTTTTCTTTTTTAATTTGTGCAAGCGCATGTGTGTGCATTATTCACGGTGCATGCTATTCCTTTTCCTCTCCCTAGCATCCATGGTATACCACAGTTTAGTTTAGCACCAGCTCATTTCTGCTTCCCTGGCATCCTGCAAGCTGCACGTAGGAGGACGATGTTCAGAAAAGGCTTCCCGAGCTTTGGGGGTCATTAGGCACAATCATGCACAGTCCTTGAAAGCCCAGGCAGTGAGAGCAGAAGCATTTATCCTACCGGTAGCTTTGTACCTTGTCTCCTGAAAACATATGAGAAACACTGATTAATCTTAACACCATCTGAATGTGATAGGTGTATATTATTATATCCCTCTTGATGGAAGGGGAACCCGCGAGTAAGAAATTAAGCAATTTACTCCCTGACAGTGGCAGAAAGAAGTATAAAGGCTGGGTGCCCTGGTACCTGCTCTCTCTATTAACATGAGATGTATTTGTTCTCTGGAGGATTTTTCACTACCGGGGGTAGGATTCCTTTGCCTTTAAAAGAGAAATAGCCTTCCCAATACTGATGCACCTTACAGTTTTCGCCAGAAATGACATTTGGCGTATTCACTACATTGTTTCAGTTCCACTCTCTCCCAGAAGGAAATAATTCGGGAGAAAACATCAACGTTTTGCTACATTAAAAATCATTTTTTCCAATGGAAACAAGATTTAAACTTGTAATTGAAAAGTATTTTACAATAATAAAAAGCAAAACTAAAACCAATCTGTACTATTTTGTTGCACAGAGTAATTTCTCCAGCAACTTGCTTTCAAAATTTGAAATGAAATGTTTTAAATCAATGTGAATTAAATTTCACATCCAACCTCCCCCAAGTCAGTGCTACAGACACCAAAAAATGTTGTTTACACAGTTGTGTCGCAGCTTTAGCATCCTGATTTCTTATCACAGGTTTTACATGTAAACCAGGCTTTCTCCTCAGGGGAAGAAAACTGCACTTTCTAGCACTGTGTAAGAAACTTCTTTCATATCCATTGCGAGTTGTTTCCAGAACCGCATTTCATGCCATCCATTTTTGAAAGTGGTGTTTAAACGACAGCCCAGCTTTCTTCTACTCTGTCGCTACCTTTTTTCCAGAGCAGAGTTCTTCTGTAGTTGTATCGTAGCAAAATGTACTGTGCGTTAGAGCAACACTAAACTGAAACTGAGGGTATTAAGTCAAAACTGTGCATTTTTCACATGATCTGAAATACCAAAGCTTTAATCTCTTGATCAGGTTTTTATTTTTTTTTTGCTTTTGTGTGTGCTTTTTCCCCCAAATACCTCTAGAATTAAAAGAAAAAGGGCGAATAAATTTTCCGCCTGTCCCACAGCCCTTCGTCTCCCCCTCATGTCAGGAATGCGGGTGCTGGTGCCTCCTCCATCCCGAGAAGCGCAGATGAGATTAGTTATGGTGGTTGTGCCCCGCTGCCTCTGCGTCCTCTCTTGGCCATTGCTGCCTGCGTCTGAATTCAGAAATAGCTGTGGAGTTATGGGGATTTGTATAGGCGCTGCTTTTAAGAGTGCCGAAAAAAGAAAAAGACGAGACCCTTACTGCCCATCCATGCGTATTTCGTTCCGATTGTTTCTTATTCATTTCTTGATTCACTGGGGGTGTAACGTTTCCTTTGCTGCCGTGGTGGCATGGGAGGCTGCCCAGCTTCACAGCTCCTGGGCACATCTTCCCCGCCAGCTGCAGGGCCGACGGCGGCTCTTGGTCAGCAAGAAGAGGGGCCAGCAGAGCCCTCCAAAGAGGACATCTGCCCCATGGCTGCAGGGAAGAGTACAAGTCCTACAGCCCCAAGCACTTACCTGTGCTTAGCTTGGAGCCCAGGAATATTTAATTTGTTCCATTGAGGTCAGTGCGTATGGGATAAATCATCCCTATGCATGAGTGTTCCCAGCGGCAGCTCTGAAGTTCAAGTTTCCTGGCTCCTGCGAGGCAGGCGTGAGAAGGGCACGTCCTTCTGCCCAAGGGCTGCAAGGCTGCACCCATGCAAGGGCAGGCCGGTGCAATGGCGCGTGGGTGGTTTTCGGAGCCCAGGCGTGCGGCTGCTCCTGTGGTTGGGCTGGAGGGAGTCTGGAGATGGGTCGTCTGGTCCTGCTGTCACCCGTGTCTACGCTGGGACCGGGCAGGGCACAGCCACCAGTTACAGATCTGTTGGTTTGGGCAAGGTCTCTTTTGTGTGTCCGTCATGCGGCCCAAGGGCCTGTTAAAGCTTTTGGGTTTTTCAGAGGTAGCAAATGCTGCAAGCTCCCCTCTCACTCCCCTTGCAGTTGTTCCAAGATCAGCATTTTTGAAATTTAATTTCTCTATGGCGTGGTTTTTTTCCATTGTCAGCCAGGGCTTAACGTGGTGGCTATGTTCATTAGTGATTTCTTTGAAGACAATGGTGGAAGATGACCTTGATCTATAGACCAGGATTTTATTATTTTTTTGCATATACATTTTTGGTAGCTTTGTTCTGCTGCTTCAGAACAAACAAATGGCACAGATCTCACTGTATCCAGTTGGGAATACATTTTATTCTTTAGCAAAATGTTGTTGTAATAAAATGTTTTTGTTTGTTAAAATGTTCTCTGCTTTATTTATAAGCCACAAATGTGTCTTCCCATTTTGACTCTCACAAAAGAAGAAATTTTCCAATGTGCCTTAACTTTGTTAGTTAATTCAATATGATGCCAATCAGATATTCTCTGAGAATTGCATAAATAATCTTTTGGGGCCCATGTTTTGCATGTCTGTGTAATATCCAACATAATTTTAAAGACTGTGGTTCTTGGGGATGGAATTGGAGGAGAGAATGTTTGAAGAGGATTTATAATATTTACTGCAATAAAGAAATTTAGGGATTACTCAAAGATCCTGTCAGTATTTGGGTCAGAAATATAGCCCAGAGGTATTAGTATGATAGGCAAGTATAAGCATTAGGCTGTATTAGTGATTTAGCTATCATCATAGCACAATAGTCTTTCACGTGATGGCTAGTGCACCAGGCATTTATTGTGGTTTAGCCGGGAAAAATGCGCAAGCTGTCTTGCAAACAGACCGGGGAAGGTGACTGGTACTCCTTTTACTGGGTCCGTCCTGGAAGGGGCACGGTGGAGGCGAAGAAATTTGTGATCACAGCAGAGAAAGGCAAAATCATTTCCGTCTGATTTTTTTTTAATTAAAAAAGGAAAATGTTGCTTCACTGGCAGTGGTTAGCAAAATAAGGAACGCTTGACCTATTCTTCTTTGGAAAAGGAATATTTGAGCATGAGCAGCATGTGATAATTTAGATACAAGTTTTGAGGAGCCATTTTAATATCTCCTCTGAAAACGGTGACTATATATGGAAATTTTTATTACATTCCCAAGTAACAATTTTCTGTGGTGTGATTCCATCTAAATCCTTTTGCCTACTCTAAGTATAAAAAAAGCTTAATCCATATGAATACTGAAATACCGCTAGATACAAATTGAGTTTTGTCTGATGTTTCTGAGTGTTTTCCCATCTCATAAACATGTAGTGTTTCCACAGGAAGACGGAGATAATAGGCAGAAGTCTCCTACTCCTTTTTGCTTTGTAAGACCAGGCTTTAGATCCTTTGATCCTCCCCTCCTTTTCCGTGACCTCTGCTTGGGTCTTAAAATTATACATTCCAGATTACACCTCCACAATTTTCTGGCCTGGGATGATGAAAGGATTTGCGTATTATGATAATAATGTAAAGAATCCTTTTGGAGCCTAGTTAGTACAGCTAATTTGAAACTACAACAAAAAATGTAATTTCCAAAGCAAATTACAATATTCATAAAGTGTTAAACAGATACCTAACTAATTTCTAATCGCTCTTGTATTCTTGACTATCTCGCATTGGCCTTTTTTTAGGCCTGCCTGCTTGCTCCCATTTAGTTTGTCCTTAGCTGTGTGCAGTGGATTAGCATTTCATCAGGGTGGATTAAGATTGAGCTGACACTGAAGCTTTCTTTTTTATTTTTACATGCGCGTGTGTGGGGACGAGCGGATACGCGCACGTTTCGTTATCTCGCTGCCGATTCCTGGTGGGTGCTGGTGCGGACAGGACCCCTGAGCTAACGAGGAGGGAGCCAACTGAAACAGATGAAACGCGTGTTTAAAAACCAACGCGCAAAAAAACAAACAAAAAAAAAATCATTCCCCGGGGAGAAATTGCATTGAGGTTGCTGGCTGGGTCGGCGCGGGAGATTTCATCGGGCTAAAATGATGTCACATGGAGCGAGGGCTTTAGCGGTTTTATTTAGCTCCTAATCCCCACGCACTGCTCGGCCAGTTGTCCATGTGCGCGCGCCGTCCCCAGCGGCAGAGGATAAAGCATCTGGGCTGAGCGCGGCCGCCCTCTTCTGCGGCTGCACTGCACGGGAAGGGTCTCTCCCTCCGCCGACCTGGAGCGAGAGCGGGCGGCAGCAGCCGCTGCGTGCTTTGCCTACTAAGGTTTCGAAGAATTAATAATTCAGGCAACACTTTGAAAGGCAAAACCGCCGGTCGGTGGTTTCTGAAGTCCCAGGAGGGCTCAGGTGGAAACACGGTCTGGTTTTGATGCACGACGGAGAAGCGCTGAGAAGGAAGGCGCCTATTCTTCTCCATTTCGGCGGGAGCAAGCGGCCTCGTGACGATGCCCATCCCCAGCAAGCACCCCAACATCGGCCGCTCGCAGAGCTGGGACGCTGCCGGCTGGTATGAAGGCAACTGGGAGAGCGAGAACGCCTTCGAGTACCAGAGGCCACCGGGCCGGAGGAGCTCCTTGACCTACGGCAGCGAGGGCGGCTGGTATGAGCCGCCACGAGCGAACGATATCATCTTGCAGAGCGGCATGGAGCTGAAGCAAGAGGCGTACCCGTACCAGGATGCCACCTTTGCCCCGGGGCCCCTCAGGAAGGGCTCCGTCCCCGACTTCGCCTACTGCGACCGGCAGGCAGCCATGGCGGGCCGGGGCTCCCTGCCGCCCCAGGATTACTACAGCGACCCGTCCCTGGCGGCTAGGTCGCCCAAAGACCCCCGCTTCTACCGCGACCACCTGGTGAGCAGGCCACTGGCGGGCTACGGGGCGCCCGGCAGCCGGCTGTCCTGGGACCAGGCCCCGGGGCGCCCACCCGCCCCGCCGGAGGCCACCCGCCTCTACAGGGACCCCAAGCTGGCCATGGACGCGCAGCGGATGCGCGGCAGAGATGTCTCGCCAGCACGGTACGGCGCAGAGCCCCCCGGCCCGCGGTACGCGGCAGAGCCACCCGCCTTCCCCGGCAGGCAGGCCTACAGCGATGGGGCGGAGCGGCCCCCCGAGCCGGTGGGGAGCAGGCAGGCCGCCCCCACCTGCCTGGTGGTGGACCCCAGCAGCAGCGGCGGCAGCGGCTACGGGCCAGGCCGGGAGAGTGCCGGCGCCAAGGGCCCCTACGACAGCTATGAGGCGACGGTGGCGACCCCTTCCCACCCACCGGTGCCCCCCGCCTTCACCGGGCCGGAGGGGAAGAGGAGCTTTGACCCTGAGTTCGTGGCGCTGCTGCGTGCGGAGGGCGTCTCGGAGAGCACCTTCGCCGCCCTGCTGCAGCAGGGCTTTGACTCCCCCAACCTGCTGGCCATGATGGAGGAGAATGACATCAAGTCCGTGGCTCCGAACCTGGGACAGGCCCGCGTGCTCTCCCGCATCGCCCACAACTACAAGGCAGAAATGCAACTGCAGAGGCAGGAGCGGAGGAGCGGGGCGCTGCGTCCCAGGACCCGCTCCAACAGCTTCAGCCACCGCAGCGAGCTGCCAGGAGACTATGGGGCACCCCTCGGCTCAGGGCCCACCACGGATGGCCCTGCCGCCCCACAGCCCCCGCCTCCGCTACAGCCGTTCTCCCCGAGAGGGGGAGAGATGCACCGCCGGCCATCCAGTGCCCCGACCCAGCACCTGCTGGAGACCACCACCTACCCTGCCTCCGCAGGGGCTCCTCAGGGGCCGCCCTTCCTCCCCAGTTCTGGATACAACACCCCTCTGCCTTGCAACACACACCCGCGTCCAGCCTCTGCCTATTCTGCTCCGGCCGGCATGCCCATGACCACGGCCAACCCGCACGCCAGCCCCAAAACGGCCTACCCCACCACCTACACGGTGCCCATGGAGCTGATGAAGAGGGAGCGGACAGCGGCAGCGTCGCCAGCACCCAGCCCACACGGCAGCCCGCAGCTCCTCCGCCGGCCGGGAGCGCCGGGGGACGGCAGCCTGGCACCCACCGGACCCGGTTTCCCTGCCCAGCTCTCCCCGTACCCGAAGCTCAGCAGGCGCACGGGGCCCCCCGTCATTGTCTCCACCATGGCATCACCTGAACCAAGTAATTTCCGAAGGGTCTTAGCCCATACGGTAGTTTAGAACTGCCTTGTTGTTGCTTACTTTACCCCCCCAAAAAACCCACAGTGAAATATATTGGGGTTTCACACCTAAATATTAGACACTTTCCTATTTAGAAAAGGAACGGGATTTCTTCGCAGGGCTGCGCTGGCTACACGGAGCTAAAGATGCTGGTTCTCACTCTGCCGTTAAATTCCAAATATACTATTTGTTTAGCCAACTTCAGTTAAAAGTGAGCGGTATTTCAGATAATGCTTCCAGGGTTAATCTTGCCATTCCCGTTGTTTGTAGAGAACAGGAGATTAGATACTGCGCTGGCTGAGCAATTAGGGCTACAGGGTTTGCTGCAGATTGACTTTTTACCGCTGTTATCAGGCGCAAATGTGTTCCTCCGAGGAAATGGTTAGCATTGTTTTGACTAAATTCATCAGATAGCTAATGGTGTTATTCGAGAATCGACTTACCTTTGGCCATTACCTAAGTCTTTTCTTCTTATTATTAATTTGCTGTTTTATCAGGCATACAAAATAAAACCCTTGATTTCCTTCTAGAGATGCCTGTAAGTGAAGTGGTATAGCTGTTAAAGTAATAGGTCTGTGCTTAAAACTAAAAGCCTGTCATTAAGCACTGGAACAATAAAAATGAGCGGTGGCTCCTCCTCTTCCCTTCCCCTTGGAGAAGTGCTCAGGCCCTTGGCTGCTCAGATGTGAAGCTGGATAAGCTGAGCAGGCTCCGCTCCTCCACTTCGGAGATGTACGCTGATGTTAACGCTCAGAGCCTGACAGAAACTAACCCCCAAAACCACACTGCGAAGTACGAGGAAAACTGGCAAATCCATTCCTTTGTGGCTTGCCTTGTTTGGAAAACAGGGAAAGAAATCCCTTGAAATGTTTTTCCTGGTAGTGACCCTGCAAGCAGGGAATTTTCTCCCTGTGCAGTTCAGCTGAACTCCCATGCAAACAAGTCTCAAACAATGTGCCGTACCAGCGTACGCGCACAAAGCTTTAATAAAAGGATACCATTTATAGGCATAGAGATGGTGCCAAACTGGTGATGCCATTCCACAGGAATCTAAATAAAGAATGATTTTGTGAGTGGAGATGATAAAGTTGTCAAAATGCAGACGCTTGGCGCACCCCTTTCCCTGGCTTACCATAATTACACAGCTAGGAAGTAGATGCCGTTTCTTTCACGCTTACGCGTCCTTTATGTAGCTGGTGTAACGTATTGATTTCTAAAAAATGCTTAAATATTAGGCAACACGTTCTGTGTTGACATGGATCAGATGCAAAAGTAGTACATCCAGGCAGTATTTTTAAATAAACAATTTCCCGAAGCCTGAAAAAAAGACGAACTGGCATAATGCGGGGAACACAAATATGTTCATTTATTTGTGGTACGTCTGATTGAGCCGGTCGGTACCGATGCAGTGAAAGCCCTGGTGCGAGGGCCCGCCGGAGCACATGCATTGGGAGCGGTCTCCTCTGCCACCAGAAACAGACCCCTCCTTCCGTGGGTCTCGTATATAAACTGCAAACCCCGCTCTTTAAAAATCTAGATATTATCCCTTCCCTTTAAAAGAATCACCGGTGCGCAACAAGAGGAAGCCAGCAGCATTTCTGTGCTGCTGAGCTCTTTCTCGCTACTCAACCCCCTCTTTTTTTTTTTGCCTACGACCAACTCATTTGCATGAGGATGACATTTGTTGCTCCAGTAATTTCATCTGATAATGGCCAGCTTGCAAAGCGGATCTGAAAACATATTCCTTAATTATGTGTTGCTAAGCAACGAGAGGGTTTGGCCATAATCACAGAAAGATTATCTTCTCATTGAAGTCCCTGAAAGGTTTAGCTGAAGTAGGACCTGTAAAATTGTCTTCATTTTTATTTATTTCCCCTTTTTATTTTCCAAATAGGCTGAGACGTTTTCTTCCTGTTAAACTATATTTTAAAAGTAGAAGCCAAGGTAAGACACACGGCAAATGGAAGGATACGGATTAAAAATGGAAGGCGTGGCGGTTTGTAGATGTTTGAGCTGCGTTGAGGAATTACTCTTTAAGGAACACCATTGCTAAGGAGTGTTCACACATGCGAGGTGATAAGCGACTATTACAAATACGTTAAGGTGTTTTTAAAACATTGAGCAGCTGACAGAAACTTGACTAAATCCAGGAAAATCGTATTTGCCAGCAGGAAGAGACAGGATGCGTTTTCAGGAGCGACGAGCCTTCTCCTGGCTGTAGCTTTGGCTGTGGATACTTGAGTTGCAAGGTGAAAGCAAGTTCAGTATTAAACTCTGTCTCTGAACGGCTGCAGATATTTTCTGTCGGTATAGGTTAATATCTTCTCCGTCAGCGGAGGGTTATAAAATGTATGTTATAGTCCAGTGATGTTTTGAAGCTTGTTATATGGACAGGGGTTTAAAATAGGTCATTTTGGTTATTTTTGAAGTCTTGTTGGACTATGTATTGTAGTTTTTCTACAGTGAGTTGTTTCTAGATACCCGATTTGTGATTTTGTGCTGAGCTTTGACACTCCATGCAGATTCTGCACAGCTGCTGTTTACTTTGGGGTGCGGGCAGAGGGCTCGCGAGAGGGAGGTGTCTTCTCCTGCCTGGTGTTTCTGGTGGTAGAGACAGTGACCTGGGCAGGGATACAGGCACGCACCGCATGCTCATGGGCCCCTCGCTTCACTGCCGTTAGGTAAGGGAAAATCAGCAACGAGATTTATTGCTGCAACTTCTTTGCATTTCATAAAATAATTATTAAGAAGAATTCAGATAAATTGCCCTTCCGGGGCATTGCAGAGCTGTGTGAAGAGAAGGTGGTGAACGAGCACCCTAAACCCATTGCTGTGGTGGCAGTGGGAGCAGGGCATAGGAGCCAAGAGCCATGTCTCCGGAGCCAAGCCAGCTTCCCATCCCGGGAAGTCCCCAACCATGGCTCTGACAAAGCTGCCGCTCTCTGCGTTCACCAAGACCTTGTGCGTGAAGCTGTCAGGAATGGCTTCCCTGGGGAGAAACGTCCTCGGGACCGGCTGCTCCTGCGGCCTCGCCATCCGTAGCGTCACAGGTAGTGAACGTACCAAGTTATCTCAGTGGCAAGCGGGAAAAAAAACCCTGCGAAGTCTGAGGGACAAAACCGTGTCGGCTGGCAGTCTGCTGCCAGAGCGGGTTTGGGGCCAGCCTCGTGCTCAAGTGGGCGGTAATGCTGGGAAATAAATAGCATAGGTCAGCAAAGCTGGCAAGGGCAAACTGTGCCTAACGGTCACTGATCAGATTACTTGAGCTCCAGCTCCAAAATGTTGCATCTTCAAATTATTATGTTTGTTAGTATTTTTATTAGATTACTCAATTTATAGTTTTGTATCCAAGTCTTAAAGCAGTTGGCTGATAAGAAGTCTTGTATTTTTTATAGCTAGCCTAGACTTCTCCCAAATGAGGAATCTGTCCAGATTTCTGTTTCTGATGATGGACTTAGGGAGCTCCAATGAGGAACAGTGATTCATTGCAAATAAGTGTCTTGGGTGGTTTTTCAAACTCTAGTTTACATATGAAGATATGAAAGCAAATGATCACAGAGGGGGACATGCTTCCCAGAGGGATGAGAAACAGGGCTGCCCCGTACAAGTTGGGTAGGTGTCATAAGGAAGGAGGAGCAAAATTAGTTGGCTGTAAAATGTGGTTAAAAGCCTGACCTTCTCCTGAGCAGGGAAAGCCAGGCTGAGGGTAGCTGCCTTCCTTGGACAAGAAGTTCTCTCCACTGTGAAGGGGACTCTTCTTCTACCAGCTGACAGCCCAGCTAGAAATGCCTTTCGCTGTGATTAGCTCAGCTCTGCTTACACCGTTTAATACTTGATTGCAATTCTTTTTACTGGGATTTTCCACCCTATGGCAGATAAAAATTGTGTTAACTGCACATCAGTTGCAGGCTGAAGCTCTTCACGTGGGCAACCCCCAAAGAGCAGAGGGCATAGCCAGGAGCAAGAGCCTTGACAGTTGTGCAAGGATGGTAAAAGAGGGACGTTTGCCTGTTCTTTTAAGAGTAACGCATTGAAATCGTCATAGCTTTTTATGGGCAGAGAGTTTAGCGGTGATATTTCATACACAGTATAAATTCCATGAGCGTTCGTTGAGGTTGGTTTATTCTTTGCCCAACGTACCATATAGCGTTCAGCAATCAGCTTCAGGTTTTCTTCACATTGTTTTCTGTCCAGACTGTAGCATGTAATCACAATGTATACATGTAAGGCAGCTCAATTAACTACCCAGACTGAAACAGCACCAAAGGAGGCTCAGTGTACTGAATAAATCTGATTTAATTTGCACATTGACCTGACAGACCATAGCGAGTCCTTGGAGCCATTCCCAGCTAGTGTGTTACTGCAGGTAAAGTACGTCTGCACTGCATTCATTGGCAAAACCACGGACTAATGATTTTAACTGGGATTGTAACTTTGGAACAAAAATATTTGATTGAAATAAGCAGACATGTCTTGCTAATGTCTGCTGTCCCGATGGTCACAGCACCATTTGCAAGACATTAATATGCAATATGATAAAGGTATTAGCTGGAAGTACTCACACGGAGTTTGGGAAAGCCTTTTGAAAGGCTCACAAGGACCGGGCTGAGCGTTACTTGCACGTGCATACTCTGACCAGCCTCAGCTTGGTCGACAAGTGTGCAGATGTGTATTGTGTATGGATCTTAAAACTGAAGTCATCAGGACTGCTTGTATTAATAGGGTAAATGGCTGAAGAACAGAGCGTGCGAGAGATGCGCTGAAAACTACCTTGATAAAATATTGACTATCTTGGCCAATATACACACGCGATTCACTGATTGCAGAGAATACGCTTTTAAAATACTTTTTTTAAAGGTTGAAATACGCTTTTTAGAATGGTTTTATCAAAAGCAATATAAAGTGTCAAACTCATTCCAGTTGCAATTCATTGACTTTAGTGCCATGGCAATAAAAATGAATTTGGCCTGTCGGAGGAGAACATGTTGTCAGATGCACAAGTGTTGTCATCTTCAATTTACACTTTCCTTTTACCCTGTGTCTGTAGTTCTCTATCATTGTTAGGACTTTCATATATCCAGATCATTCTCTGACTGTATTTGCTGACTTTTTTTTAGCTTTCTCATAAGTAGTTTCCATAGCTACAAACTTAGCGTTCACAGAGGGAAAAAATTTTAAAGGTTTCTGATCATTATTGTATTAAATATCTTTTATATTTCTTCTCCTTGTCTTCCTCACAGCGTTACACTACAGACCAGTTTAATGAAAATGCTGCACAACTGATCTGTCTGTTATTTTTAAAAGCAAAGTAGGTGCTGAGCTGAATCCTTAAAAAGCAGAAGACCAAAATCATTAAGCCACTGATTTAGAATAAATGTTGCAGACACAGGACATATATTAGTAAGGTTTATATATAGCAACTGGCAGATGATCTTTTGACTTTTGCACCTAAATAAAACCTGACATTAACAGCATTCCACTGGCTTTTGGTAAGGAAAGCTAATATTTAATCTCTTCCGTCTGCTGCTTCTAGTGTTTTGTTAAAGATGAAATGTTACCGGGGGAGGAGTGTCACGTACGTTATTTTTCCTAGGCGATATTAGTTCCACCTCTCCATTAGAGAGGGTGCTGGGCAGCCGTGCCCTGCCGCAGCGCAACCGGGTGCGTCCCTAGGAAGGCTTTGGCCAGAGGTGTGTTTGGCAGCGTGCCGGGACCCTCACCCTCTGCACTAGAGCAGCTTTATTTAGCGAAATAGGAGGTTTGTGAGTGCCTGGGCCTGGCTGGCGTGACTGCCAGCGCCCTGTCCAGGGGCCTTGCCTTCTGCACTCGCAATCCAATTAGCTGCTCCGGAGGAGATGGAGCCGATTAGTGCCCGGCTTTCCTTCCTCCGTCCTCTCCCCCAGCGTAAAGGGTGTTGAGGCCAACAATCGGCTTAAACGTGGGTCCCATGGCACAACGTAAAGCGGTCCCAGCCCTGCCTGCGCGGGGCCACCCTGTACCTCTTTCCGTGTGACACAGCATCCCTGCAAGGCTGCTGCAGTACAGTTCCCCAGTGTGATGTCTCTAGGTCTCAGGTAGTTTGGAAGACCTTGACCTAGCCTCGTTCGCTAGGCATAAATACCTAAATTTCATTTTTTGTTTGCAAAGAGTGTCTGCAGACCCCGCTGCCACATGCACGAGCAGCGTGCTCTGCATTTGAACAGCCGGTGCCGTCGCTGCCAGCAGCAGGGTCAGTGTTGGAGGCTTGTGGTCCCTTCCCTCCCGTGGCATTCCCTCCTGGGAGCACCCCAGGCCCTGGGGGTGCATCACAACCACCAAACGTAGGGTGGCCAAGGGAAATGGCCTCTCGTCACATCTTGCACATGGAAGAAGAGGCAGCCAAGGAGAGGCTGGGAGAAGAGTGAGGGTACAGTACTCTTCCCGCAGTTCCCAAAAGCATCGTAGTCCCGTGGAGGAGGGTGGTTTAGGCTCTGTAATCTGAGAGATAAGCAGGTTGTCACTGTAAGAAGGCTTACCTGAGTGGTTGGAGCTGGTGGAGATAACTAGGTAAATACCGATATGAACAGCCAAGATGGCATTCTCATGTTTTATTTATGTATGCAGATACATATACACATGAAAATGGGGAGAAAAACTCTCAAAAATATAATCAGTGTATCAGTCATTATCCATTTGGATCAGTATATCTGCAGAGTCTTCATTGTTTGCCAGAAGTGACTTGTTTTGTTTATCAAGCAATTTGTTATTATTTCCTAGGTTGTCATACCGGCTTGGCAAGTAAATAAGCAGAGGGGACTTTGCTTAGACAGCAAACACAACGATAAGAAATAATTTAGGATATATTTTCAATAAAAAAGTCAGAAAAAGAAGATCAAAACTGAGGTCCCTTGAAACGTTTGGCATGTATTTTCCAGTTGTGAAGGTGGTATCCCCGGGTGGGTCACCTCCATGCCAAGGAGCCGCGTTGGGCGTCGTAGGGTGATGGGATGCAAGAACCTGACGATGCCCCCTTGAGTTCCTCGCTCGTCTTCTTAGCCCTAACACGTTTCGTGACGCTTGCTCTAACACTGCAAATCCCTGAGCGGTTTCAAGCTGCCTCCTACACGCTCCTTTACCACCTCTATAGACTATTAGCCTTTTCTTCTGACGGTCCAGTCTCTTATTGGAGTCTCTCACTGTTACCCACAGACTGAAAAAAAACCAGGAACGGAAATGTCACACGCACTCATTTGTTGTGTTCTCTGCCTTCCTCTGAATGCCTTATTATAAAGTTTTAAATGAATATTCAAAAAGTACAGTAGTTCATGCAAGTGCGTCTGTTTTGCTTTGTCGATGAAAGGAATCTTGATTACTATGCATTATGAAAGATAAAAGAGAGTATTCAGTGTGGACAGCAGAGAGCTTATCAGTATCTAGACTGACCTGTTGGGACACTGAAGTAATCGGGAAAGCCAAAATGTAGCTTTAGTTATGCCCCCTGGCCAGCAGTTCCAGTTCCTATTGATCTCAGGCTTTCCCTGTCTTCGAATTCTTGCTCATGTTGAGTGGAGCTGCATAAGAGTGGAAGTTGTTCTCTTACCAGCTGAAACATTTGGCTTAAGGATCTTAAATTTCCATTTCATTCTTGTTTGCAGCGGTCGTGGTTCTGTTTCATCCGCAGCCAGGGCTCAAAGGTCCAGAAAGCAGAATTACTGTAATAACACCGATGATTGCACTGTAACGCAATGCCGAGCAACCTGTCATGCTCTGCATTGAAAGTTTTCCCCTTATGGTTCATATTTATTCAGAAGGGGAAGGCGTTCTCTGTACTTGCCGTTCATCCTAAAAGCATGTGTTTGTGAGCAGCAGTGTGGCATCTCCCGTGCCGCGCTCTGGCCAGAGGGCGAGCCTGCGTATCATCTCGCTGGCCCATGATGAGCGAGATACAGCGATATATCGTGTGGACTAGCAGCCCCTCGCTCGAGCTCATCAGCTCTTTTTTACTCCAGTTTTCTGTTTCCCAAGCTTGCATGAGAAAGGCCAATGAAATGATTATTTCTACATTTTGGAGAATTTCTTTCTGGACGAGCAGCTTCCAAAATAGGGCAGTGAGTGAAATTGTGCTTCCGTCTCAAAAATGGTAGTTTTGCCATTGATTTCAATAGAAGAATGATTTTACCCTCCCCTGCAAAAGCAACCGGCTCCCTATAACTTACTTATATTGCATTTCTTAAAATTAGATCTACAAACCCAATGGTTTCCTTAAGCAAGAGAAGCTGTAAATTTCATGCACTGAATGCCTGTGCATTATTAAAAATAATAGGTTATATTTGTCAAATGGATAATGAGTAGGTTTCTTTCTCTGTTTTTCAGTATTTTAATGAGTACAGGAAATGTTTGCTATTTATTTGCTTTCAGATTTTACCAAGGAGCTCTGGAGATAATTGTCAAATTTCCAAGTGTGTATCAATATTTCATGAAGTGCTGTTTTTCCTCTGTACGTTCAGGAGCTGGGTCATTAGCACTGGAGCTGTTATTAACGGTCTGAAGCAAGACATAAAAAGGAATTCCACCGAACACTCGCAAGTTCGCAATTGAAAATTTCCAAAATGAAATTCTAATAAAGGGCTTACGGGTAAAATAAATATCGGTAATATTGCTCGGTTTCAAATGTTGCACCTTAAATCTGGTAGAGGATTTCTTGCTTGATCTCGATTTCTGTGGTTTGTGGGCCTGATCCGGAGAACACCGCGGGCGGCGAGGGTGTGTTTGGCCCCACGCCTGGCACTTGCTACAAATTGGGGTGTACCTTACAGAGATCGGACATCCATCCACATCACGCTTTGGGGGAAAAAACATCCACCTTTCATACTAGCAGCAAATTAAATTCTGTTGAATTATTAAAGCTCAAATTGCTTTCAAGTATAGTACCAAGTGGGACTGATGTTGACTATTTAGTTTTCTGTTATTTTTGCATGGTCGGCCCGACTTTGAGTGCAGTACTGGCTGTGTGTTAAGAACTATTGTTCTGGTTTGGACATTTGCCATTTATAAGCGGTTTAGTTGCGCATGTGGTTGAATGTTTCTGTTTTCTTCATTTCTGTTATTTCAGTTTTATGTGAAATCATAATATTCCCGTTCTTGTTCTGATTAGGCAACTTACCACATTTTTGGTTTACTCAGCCTAAAACTGTGATATATCAGGCTGGCCTCTGCTCCTGATCATATAAGCAGATAAGCCAGCCCGACTAGCTCGCTGCGATGCTCTCAAAAAATAACTCAGAAAATGAAAATGATACCGAGGTATGGACCCACTGTGCTCTGCTGTAAAGAGGGTGCTGTACAAAAATAGTTGATAAAAACTATTGTGGCTTTTTGACCATTATAAATGGCTGGGTTGCCATACATGCTGCACTGGGCACAGCTGAGTGATAGCTGTGCAAAGAGCAAAAACTGAGACTTTAAACTTGATGGAACTACGCGAAGTCTGGAGCATTAGCGTGGAAATCTGAGAGCATACAGAGAGCTGGAAGCTGGCTGGAAAGAGCATCCAGGTCTCCTGAAACAGAAAAAGTGTTTCAGAGTTAGAGGTGATTAAAGCAGAAAGGGGAAAAAAACTGAGGCTTTTGTGTCTCTGAGAAAGAAGCAGGAGAGGACTTCTAGCTGGAGGCAGGTGGGAAGTCATGGGAGAGTCATGGGAGGTCCCAGAACGGGCTGAGCCCCAGGCTGCCCGGAGAGAAGGATCCCAGGCGAGGAGATGGGACACGCTACGGCAGCATGGAGGTGGGACATGATGTGACAGCAGCAGAGCGGAGCTGGATTTGCAAGACCTGCAGAGCTCACTTGGCTGCTCCACCACAAAAGCATCAATAGTGGGCAGGGAGCAGTGGCTCTTCCCTGGAGAAAGAGGGACGGGGTCTGTGGGAAAGGCAGAGCTGGCTGTTTTACAGAGGGGTTTGAAGAAGATCCTCAGATGCAGCAGAAGACATCAGAAGTGGCATATCTGTCTGTCTATATTTGGGGATAATTTTAAGATTAGCGACGCTATGGGCTGCAATAAACTGAAGGAGGTCACTTGTGAAAGCTAATGACCCTTCCCTAATGGCAACGGGAATCGTGGTAGCAGTTGAGGAGGAGAAAGAGAAATGGCAGTTGTGCAATATTGACACGACAGGAGTGTGTGGAGATAATGAATTTCATCGTGGCTCAGTATTACAAAGTTCCAAACTATAAACAGAGATATTTGTCAGAGGGAAGGTAGTGCTTGGGGTGAAAAACAGGTGCTTTGCTAAGTCAAAGCACCTTGTAAAGGATTTGCAGCTGTGAGAGGTGTGTAAGAGAAACCCAGAACAGATCCATTCGAGTGTCTTGTTCTTTTAAGGTGGCACATGGAAAAGAGGGAGTTTGGGAAGTTGTAGTAAATATGACTTCTGTAACTTGTACTTAGTTCTGAAACTGAATTTTTCTCTCTTGGTAGTTGTTTCCTGGTAGTAGATGAGCTTTGTCCTGGGAAGCGCAAAGGGAAGTCCCGTCCTGCTGTGGCTTCTGTCCCCGGTACAGCGGCGGGACTGCTGAAGCAGAGGTTGGAGACAACGCGTAGCCACGGTGTTAGGTAGTGGTGGCGTTAGCGAGAAGAGTGGTGCTGAGAAAAGCAAACCCGACCATTTGGTACCCGTTCAGGTGCAGCCGGCAGGCGGGCTGCGGCCGGGAGGGGGGTAGGATCAGCGGAGAGGGAGACTGGTCTTTCGCAGTCGTGAAGAAGGCGAGCACATCGGCGGAGACATATGGAAAGCAGATCTCACAGAAGGATTGGGAGAAACAACATTGGCTCCTGCAAGGCTCAGTGCTCGCGAGGTTTTGCACAGTGCAGATTCGTGTTACGCAGCCGGTTTACGGTACGGGAAGTTGCAGAGCACTTAGTGAGAGCCAAAGGAGATGCTCCACCATTCTCCCACGGGGACAGGGAGCTGCTTTTGCTCCAGGAAGGAAGAGGCGTCAGATGCCAGTAAGGAAGAGTGCTGCTTTAACTCCTTCTGAAAAGCCTCTCGCACTCCTCCCAGAGCCCTCAGGTTCCAGAGCAGCAGCTGGACTGGAGAAGATAAGCAGTTTGCAATGCAGTTCCTGTCTTGCTTTTGGTGGTTTTATGGTTCGGTCGTGGATTGCCTGCCCCAGGTGCCAAGAGTATATGATTCGTCTCCGCAATGCCCCCTGTAAATGGGGAGAGTCTGGCCATGCTCTGCATACTGGGATAGTTTCCTGGGGAATCTCCAATTTCCTTTCCTCCCACTCGGGGAAGTTATTAGGCATGCTGAGTTAATATGCCTCTTACCTATTTGTTTGTTTAATCGTTCATAAGGCACGTAGCCAAAGCACCGTAGTACTGAACAAGAAGCACTAAGAAATGCCGGACAGCCCAGGCAGCAGCCAGGCTGCCAGCACCACTGTGCATAGGCAAGGCTGGAAACTGCCCCGCAGAGTCAACGGGAGCAGCGTTCTTTCAGTGCAAACACATCTGGAGAAGTGGGAGAGGAAGGAAGAAGGTAGGAGAGCAGAAGAAAGGGGAAAACACCGGAGTCAGCAACAGTAAGCCAACCAAAATACTGCAGCAGGACAGACCGTGCCCTAGAGGTAGCCAGTTTCTAGGAGAGTATTCCATGCTTGGGAACAACACTGCCTTTAACATGCACAAAATGTTTGTGTTTTGAATTTTTTTGTGCTCCTCCTCTCAAGTTGGCTTAGTTACATGCTTTGTTTGTTCGCCTCTAGCTTCTACCCTTCATGGTGTTAGAAATACTCTGACTTGGGTCCACCCAAATACAGCAGTGCCATGTTTGGTAAGTGGGTTGGGAGGCCTTGGGGTCTGAGCAATGATTATCAAGCAGAATTTGGCAAAATAGCAAGTTAAAATTTTTAATTTTTTTTTTTTTTAAATTATTCTCAGATCCAAGATTTCACTCCATGTCATTTAAGATTAATTTTCTCGTAAACAGAATGTGTAACCTGTGCTTTGCTGCTTTGTATCAAGCCACGCGGAGCTCCTGGGTGTAAGATGTAAGGTAATTTTGTAGGTCTCTTGGAGTGATGGCCATATTCCTGCTGCAGAGGTGTTTGGGGCAGAGACCCTCCGAGGAGCTGCACCTCTCCCTGTCCAGTTTGGGATGATTCTTTTTCATCTCCTGCGTGGAAGAGGATCGTGTGTCCTCTGAGATTTTCTTTTGGAGCCATGCTCCGAAAACTCAGCCTTCCTGCTGCCATCGCTCTCCAGTCACCTGTCTGCAGCCCGCAGCCGTGCTTCTCAGCCTCCCTCATGTCAGGCATCCGCCTTTCATTTCATTCTGGTGGCTGGTTTGAAGGAGAAAACGACAAAACACACCATGCTCAGTCGCACAAGGTGGCAGCCCGCCATGGCGAGGAGCCGGCACAGCCCTGGGAGGCCACAGCTTCATGTTCAATTACAGTAAGAGCATCTCAAGTGCACCCTTGGAAATGGTCCATGACCCATGTTTCTCCTTGGCCAGTCTTGTGCTTAGGAGAGGCAGCAGTATGTTGGTTTGCTGCTGCAGCCAAGGAGCGTTTTCTCGTTTTGCCTTCCCGGTCTCCCCAGACGCATGGCACAGCTGCCTCTTCCCCGGGAGCGCTGTTTTGGCAACCGGCCGTTTGAATTTCCATAGCGGGATGCTCAATCGTCTCAGCATGACAGGTATCGGCTTCTTTCTGATCGCAGGTGTCAGGTGCTGGTTGGATTGACAGACCTGCATGCGACCGGCACAGGGGAAAGCTGCAGTTTCTCTCCCTGTGGTTTTCTACACTTTTCTGTGCAGTTATCCATCTCTCTGTTGGGAGGTACCGTGCGCTGGCTTGAGAGATGTGTACAGTCTGAAATGTCTCTTCGTAGAGAGTTTATTGTGTTATCATGATGGGATCTGGCCTGCTGCTTAAAAAAGCACACAACCTTCCTGGTTAGTGCTTTCCGTTTGCTACGCAGCTCTCTAGTTCTCCTACAGCAGCACACGAGGTCTCCACGAGGACAGCCAGGCAAACCTGGCCAGCAAGCGAGCAGCGAGGTGTGGGCTTCTCAGGCTCCCTTCCAGTTGGTCACACAGCGCTGGGTGACTCTGTACTCTCCCATCACCCATCAAGCGCCAGAGCAGGACAGAGGGCTGAGAAGACCACCACTGCAGCTCTACCGACGGGGATTCTTGGACGCTGTTGAAGCTGGGTTGACTGATGCTCTGAGAACATGCCGGTAGTCTTGTGGACCACGTTGTGTGGTTGCAGCCCGTGACGTGAAATGCTTAGCTGCAGTAGGGATGTCCGCGGGATAGAGTGACAGCTCATCAAAGCTAGACAGCAGTTCTGTATTTGACATCTTGAGGTCAAAACCTGTCAGTTCCTTGATTTTTTACGGTGTCTTAAATCGCCTGGGGAGTGTTTTGAGCCTTGTCAAAATGTATTAATTAAGGCCAAGTCACATTCACAAGCTTGTACTGCTCTGATTCAGCAGCAGGATCATGCTTGATTTTCAGCCTAATAATTACAAGTGGCTTCGGAGGATCTAGGGGGGCCGACAGAGCCGGTTTCTGTTTCCTCCAGAACTGCATGTGCTACAGTTTTTACTTGCTCTTTGCCTTGGCTGTAGCATTGTTTTCCTCCTCCTTACGAACGCAGCCAACTTTCTAATTAAGGAAACCACTCTGCAGCCATTGTGGCTGTTCATTTGAGTTCTTTGTCCATACCAAAGTTTGCGGCTCCCCCAAAGATGTTAAGTCGCTCCTTACTACAGCTGAAGGAAGATAGGAGCTTTGGCTTAGGGCAGGCTTTTCCTTTAACTCTGTTAAGAAGCTGGCGTGCCGCACAAAGCACTGCCATGTGCAGCACATTCACTTCGTCAGAGCTTCAAATCCATCTCTGGCTATGACAAATACTGCTGAGGTTATTTTTCTATTGGATTCTTATACGAAAAAAAATAGTTATGAGAAATAAATATCACTTTGTGCTGGGCTTTACTGCTTACCGGGCTTTGAGCCTGAAAGGATTTAAAAGTCATCATGCTCTAAGGGAAAGTTGTAGCAAGAAGGAGGAGGTGGAGGGTTGCTCCAGCCAGCTGTTGTGATTTGGGAAAAGGCTTGTCCGGACCAATGGAAAGGAGACGGAGAGGCAGCCAACACTGGCGTGGCTATGCCCAGTGAGATTAAGACCAAATTAGAAACTTGGCTTGCAGGGGTTTATCATTTCCTTTATATTGTGACATTTATAAATGCAAATCTTTTTTAACTTAGTTGTTATCCTCTCTTGTATCTTTTGTTAACGGGCATTGTCCTTACTTTACGCTGCGCTGATAACTGTATGAAGAGGATGGAGACGTATTTGCATGCGTTATTGTGCCGTGCAGGAGGAGCTGGGTGTGCGAGGAAAGAATATGTGTGCTTCTTAATGCCTGTGTGCCCGCTCCTCTTGTCAGCCTTGAGTTGGGCGAGAGTCCTGAAAACAATGCCATGTTAATGCATCACAGTTCAGTGCTTTTGATATTTCACAGCGAAGCACAATAACTTTTTTTCTCGTTTCATTTCTGAAGTACACAAAATTCGGAACACATGCACCGCGTCAGGATTAATTGCTCTTGCCAGTCAACCCAGAGGAAACACTCAGATCAGGCCGGTAGCTCGCCCAGAGGGGACTCTTCGTGTCTGCTACTCTACCTTTGCGTCCCTAGCAACAGCAGCACCTTCTGCTTTTCAAATTCATTGCAGGTTAAAAATAAACAGCAAAGACCCAGCCATTCAGACCTGGTCGCTGTGCAATACTATCGGAGCATCCTTGCGGTAGAACTGGGTGCGTGGAGGGATGGTGGTGGGTGCATACAACACAGAGGAGGATTTGCCCAGAGCCTGCTCTGCACCATCGGTCCGGGGTGGACCGGGAAGCTGGGGCAGGAGAGGACACCCAGCAGATGCACACATCGTGTAGGTGCTGCACTGCACGGCCAGCGTGGGGGAACACGCCGGGCTGCGTGGCTCCGGGGAACAGTGAGCAGCCAAGGAGCTGCCCAATTTGCACCCTTTGCCCTGGACTCCTGCACAACTTGGCTTCGCTGTGGAGGGCCGTGGTGGCCCGGTGCTCAGCTGGGGTTGGGCTCTCCATCCCAGTAGATCTGCTTTCTGTCCTAGATAGGTCCCATATGGAAGGGAGCGCTGTACTAGCCAAAATAAAGACACTCAGCAATCTGCCAGAGCCGGTTAAAGCATGTAGTCTGTTACAGGCAGAAAGAAATACAATTTGGGGTAGAGGATACAAAATACATTTGCAAGGCATCTGAGCCTGATGCTGAGACATTCTTTCTTTCAATGTTGTTGTTGCCAATAGCTTCTCTTGTGCTCAGACCAAAACTATTTTGGGTGGAACATTTGCTCCCTACTTTCTAGCAAGCCTGGTCGCAGGAATGAAGAATGGATTCTTTTCACTGGCCGCAGCTGGTTTGAATGATCCCCACACTGAACCCATTGACTCCAGGCACTCCTCATGTGAATGTCAAGGAAGTAGCAACTGATTTTTTGTTTATGTGCCTGACAGGGGCAGAAACAGCGCAGCAGTCTCGAGTCGGCTGAATGCTTGCATCCAGGCACATGCCGGGGAGGAGTCCTGGTGTGCGCTCTGTACCTAATGCTGGCAGCAAGCGTGGTTCACCAGCTCGGTCTGAAGTAAGGAGGCAGAAGAGGGTGAGACGTGTTTCTGTTGTGGGTGTCTGTGCAGTGTCCTGTCCAGCGCTTCCTGCGGAGCTGCTGGAGAGCATGGCAGCGTGGCTGCGTTTGGTACAGAAGATCCATCATGCTCATTCGTTGAGAGCTTGAAGAGGAGTCCTTCGAGAATGGTGACCCTTGCCTTACGTACAAAGCAAAAAAAAAAATAATCTTGAAACTCATCAATGTCAGTTGGCTAGACCTTGAACAAGCCATTGAGAGGGATCTTCTTCAATGCAGATCTCTCAAGGTCTGCTTCTTCCGAGGAGCAACAAAATAGCTTGTTTGAGAAAACTCACAAAATCATTTCTAGACCCTGTGACCAAGATCTGTGTAGCTTCTTTTAGGCGATCCCTCTGTGGAGAGCAACTTCTAACAAGTTTCTGTGGAAGAATCACCTTTTTCCTTCTGGTGGAAGAGGGTATCAGGGAAACAAATGGGCGCAGAATCTGTCCGCTTGCAGAGAGGGAAGGTGACCCATTTATTGGGCTGAGAACCAGGGGGAGATGTGGGAAAACTCTTGCTAAAAGTAATGCCACTAAATGGAAAGGGGTTTTGGGGTAATTACGAAGCCACCTCGGTATTCTTAAGTACTCTTAAGAATGTCAGCTGGCCATGTTTTATAGATTTTTTTTTTTTTTTTCACAATATTGGTTTTTTCCTTGTACTATCAAAGGTATTAATTAAAGGAATAGATTACACTGAGTATTGTACAGTTTACCTCTTGGGTATTTGTGGAATGAACCATGAAAACACAGACATATTTGTCTGTGAGATTGTAAAATGCTCATTTAGCTGGGTTTCTTGATGAGTACCATGTCTTACTTCACCTCTTTGCCATGCCGTCTGTACCTCTTGATTGCAGCCAGCGGGGTGGTTTCATGTCAGTGGCAGCTAATGCGCGAGGGGCTTTGCCATCCCCTAGGACACAGACACTACCTAAGATCATTGTTGTGGCAAGAGCCTTCTTTTTCATGATCCCAGAGAGTTTTCTCAGCCCACTCGGTTCATTTGCTATGTTTTGTAATCTGTGTGACGTAATCGAGTGTACAGATTTGTAGGCAGGGGTATGATGCATCCGCATCCATCTTTGCCAAGTGCTTTCTAGTGCAAGGCAGGAAACTTTGTCAACTTTCTGACACTTCAGGGCAGGACTCTCCCTTTCTCCCCCCTCCCTCACCTCCTTCCCAAGAAAGAAATGAAATCTGATTAGTTCGTTTTGCTGTACCTCGCTCTTCCAGTGGGTTTGTGGCACAATTTTAAGATTAAAAAAATCAATTAATTGAGAATAACCATAGGGTATGTAACTACAGCTTTTAGGTTGATAGGTGATGGGTTTTATTGAACCGATAAAATATAGAAAACCGTTAGAGGAAAACAGCTTACTGCAGTGGTATCATTCCGTGTGATTTACGGTTTTATAACTGTAGGCAAATTTGAAATATTTTTCACTATCTTCAGTATACGTTATTAGGTAAACCCATAGTCTGTGCTTACCTACAGCAGCATTGACTTTCCTCTCTGTGATAGTGAAGAGACATAAAAATGAAGATGTTTTCAGCCCATTATAGTTTAACGTGGTTTCAAGAGCAGTCAGTCTCTCTGCAGCTTTGGATTTTATTCGTCGCTTAAGGCACCGAGGAGGTCTGTGGGAAATGCCTCCCAGCAGCCGCGGGACATGCAGTGCAGCTACCCTTTGCAGGCACAAGAAAATAAGATACCTTAAATATGAAGATTATTGACCAAATTGTCAGCTTACGAAAAGCAGAGAGAAAATACAGATCCTTGCAGGAGTGCTTTATTCCAGCATCCTGATCTCCTTCCTTTAGCTCTTGCGTTGCTGAGGTTGCCCCCATGAGAAAAGCCATGCGTCAGAGCCGGGGGAGGCAAGGGCAGGGCTGCCCCATGCTTGGATGAGGTCCTTCATGCCCCACGCTGTGACCAAATGTGTGTGGTGAACTTTGGGGGCTGCTGGGCCGCAGCCTGGAGCTGGGACAAGGCCTGGGACAAGCCAGGGCTGCGGCAGTGCAGCCCCGTGCCAAGGTGGTGGGAGGGTGGGGAGAGGGCGGCCGTGGTGCCCCAGGGGGGTGGTTGGAGACCTCCGAGGGCCCTGCGTGGCTGAGGGAGAGGTGGGTGTTGAACTGCTGTAGCACAGGAATAGCTCATCATTCTTGGAATCGAAAAATAAGAATCTGCCAGTGTGTTATCTAGATTAATGAAGATGAAATGTGCTGTATAAATACATCAGAGGCATAATTGTGCCGTTATCCCTTGGGCTACTCTGGCTCACAAGGAGAAAAGGTTGATTTGTATTTGTAGATGATTTTGCTTGCTCTGCCAATGTTCATTTTTGCTTTATTAGAAACGCAGGGAGCGTGTATTTCTTTTGCTCAAAGATGTAGCAGATTAGCGAAGATTTTTGTAGATTATCACAGCTTAAATAGCTCTGTTTTAAGATAAATTTTTCATCCATTATTACTTGGGAGGGTTTTTGATACTATTTTAAACACCGATGATAAATTACGGAGACTGTAAGCTCTATTATTCAAGGAACTGTGCAATATTTGGACATTGAACGTGGTTTCCATAAACAAGAAGACGCTTGCGTGCGGCTGACCGGGCTGAGTGCCGTCTGGCTGGTGCGGGAGAGGTGGGGGTGAAGTGGCTACAAGGGTAGGATTTGCAAAACGATGAGAATTTAACCTAGCCTTGACTTGAGCCCACCCTGGGCGTGCAGCAAAACCCCATGTAGAAACCCTCACCGGGGTGATCATCGCTTGTGCTGACAGATGCCGTGTATCAGGGGGAATAGGTACTTTTGGTATCAAAGTTAGTGTTGATGCTTAGTAGTCATTGCTTGTCGTAATTTAAGATGTGAAGTGTGTGGCCGTGGCTTATCACTAATCAGAGGAGAATGTGTTTAGGGTCAGGGATGAGAAAAAATGTTAAGTATGTTCTTGCCCGTTCCTGGTGCGTGTTGCTCATCCAGGACCCAAGAATAGCCCAGCTGGAAAGCTCTGGAGGGGTTTGTTTCAGCCTCCGAAAGCCTTGAGAGGACCAGGGAGGCGAGGTGGGGCGGCCGGAGGCACTGCAGCTTCCACCCCAGTCCTTGTTTGGAGCTTCCTTCCACTGTAGCAAAAGAAATCACATCTCCAGTGTTACTTGAGATCTTTCTGGAAGAGTTTTTGGTTGTTCCAGCCATGTTCAGGTCCAGAGGGGGTCGAGGTGGTGATGTGTCAGGAGGAGGTGTGTGGAGGCTGGGGCTGAGGTCCCCGGCGCTGCCCGCAGGTGGGTGCGTGCAGCCCCCGAACCCGCAGCCCGTGTTTTGCGGCAAGGCAGGAATGCTAGCGGCCAGAAAAAGCCTGATAAAGGGGGAAAATAGAGAACGTGAAAGTTAATCATTAAACTTTTTCTGTTATCTTTATTCAGCCAGGAAAACTGAAGCTAGGCAAGGTTTGCAGGGAGAGATAATATCTTTTATTAGGCCAACTTGTATAGTTAGAAAAACACACGTGCTTTTGGGACCACATGCTTTTCTTCGGATCTCCACAAATGCACATTACATTAAAAATAAAATTCATTTAATTTTCAAAAGGTTTAATGGGTGTTTGAAAGAACTGAATTTAAAAGCAACTGACAAAAAAATAGCTCATTTGGTTTAGTTTGATTTGGACATTTTAAGAAAGATTTAATACCCCTGAATTACAAAAGACTTTTTTCTGGCTTGAAGTTTACTAGTAGCAACCTGACATCTGTATACATGGAGTCAGAATTTCTACATGCAGTCTCAAAAGCGTGTTCTTTTCTAAAAGTGTATGGACGCGCTCGTATTTCTTTCTGAGATACTTGCAATGCCCTTGTGCAACTTCAAGATGCTCTCAGCATACAGCAGTTACTAGTGAGAGGCTAGTACGGCTCCACCAAGGTGCAAAGTCAGAAAGTTTAAAAAGGGTGAGTTTAAAATACAAAGAGTTCTCTGCCCTGACCACCGCTTTTTTCCCTCAGTCTAAAAAGAAGATGATTAAATTCTAATATGCTAAGATTTGGGAGTTTGTTACTAATCAGTGTATTGTTATTAGTCAGTGTACTTTCTATGCTACAGGAGATAAGATGCTATTATTAATAACATTTCCAGTTAGTACGGTTTAGTACGTTCACCCTGACCTCATGAGATCTTCAGCTTACAATCCAGTTTTGTGTTGAGTTTTTCCTTTTTTCTTTCTGGAGTGCTTTTTTTTTTTTTTTTAATAGCCTTCTACATTGTCCAATACATCAATTTAAAATTCCCTCAATCCAGCTTAGTCTCAGCTGTATTAATGCATGGCTCGAGGGCACAAATAGCTAAAAAGGACTGTATTGTGTGGCATCTCTAAAATCTTTTTTCAGAGAAGTTGGATAAAGACATTGAGGTTTCTTGGGGGAGTTTTATATGTTGGATTTTTTCCCAGCTGAGTGAGCAGCCGTGCAGGTGACTCTGAAGGAGACGTCAGGGTGGGAGATGCTGCTGCGCCCCGCGTCCCCCCATTCCTCTTGACCTCTCCAGCAGAGCATGCTCCTCTGGGAAGGTGGCTGCAGGCACAGCGTGGGATCCTTCTTCATTTTACTGATGTATCTGGGGAGACAGCTTTACAATGATATTATAAACAATATAAATATATCAGTTAAGGAACATGGGTCACAGCAGGAGTGAGTTTCTTTGCCATACTTTTCCTAGGACATTATGTATAGAGCTCTGTCTTAGTAATGCAGTCATGACCAGTAAATCCTGCCCACGGTGGAACCAGTCTTTTCCAATATGTAGTAAAAAAAACCCAGAAAATATTGGAGTTGGGTAAGATTCAGGAAGTATAACCCAAGGGGAAGGTCAGAGCGAGCTGGTTGTTCCCCCAGCTCTGCCGTTGCCCGCCAGGCCGTGCCCACACAGAGCTGCTGGGCTCCAGGCAGAGCTGCTGGGCTGGGGTGTCCGGGGGACGATGCTCCCGGATGAGCTGCTTCACTTTCCCTCCATAGCTGGGAAGACCCACAAGGCGAACAGCCTCCCTCCGTAAACCGTTCCTCCGAAGGATAAAATCAATTCTCGTGTACATCTTTCCTGTGCTGTGTGGTGCAATCATCTTCTTTATCTCCCATGACAGTGCGCCTTCGTGCCTGGCAAATATTTGATAATGTGCCTCGAGGGGATATCAGCCCGATCCAAGAAAGCGTTTCTGTTAAGGACAGCACGTGCTGAAATACGTGCTGAGCTGAAGTATCTGCTTAAGGGTTGTCCTCCACCGCGGGGGGTTTCCCCGTGGCCTCGGTGACTTCCTTGGGTGAGAGCAGAAGGGCCAGGAGCTGGGGAGCTCGGGGAAGGGCACCCTGCCTTTGGGAAACCTCCCACGCTCGGGGCCGCAGACGTAGCGGAGCGCAGATTTTGTTCGCGAACCTGTGGGGAGCAGGTGGGTTTTGGTGGTCGTTGCCAAGCCTGAAGTTTTGTTTACTGTGTTTTTATGGTTCTGGGCTGTTTTAAATGTCAACAGGAATTCAACACGTGCCCTTCTTTTTTCAGTGTAACTGCGATAAAATCCTACGATACACTTATAAAGCATTAGCTGTAAAAGTAAATCAACTTTAATAGCAAGTAGGTTGTAGTTAAGTGCTTTCGAATGTTAGTATTTAGGGGTTTTTTTCTCGCTTAGGTATGATCCAGTGCTGCGAGGAAGTGAGAGTGTTTATCTGGGGAAATGAGTGGGATTTGCAGGCATTCAGCACCTCCCAGGACCTTCCAGGGTTATCCCCTAGCTCATGTATTTCCATTCTGCCATCCTTTCTGCACTAAGCAGAATTCATCTCAAATTCCTCAAAGAGCGATGGGAGAGCACGGGGGGCTCTGGATACTAACCAGGACAGGGAAAGAAATGGAAAAAAAGTGAAGCAGGAGCCCTGTACGGGCTGCGAACGCGCTGCAGAAAAGCTGGAAACGTGGCGGTGGTTGGGCACCTCTCCGCAGCGAGGTTTCCTTCGCTTGATCTTCGCTGTGGAAGAGAGGTGGGGATCTGAGAGCAGGGATGCAGACGGAGCAGTGATGGGAAGGGGGAAGATTATCAGAGGTCCAGGGCCCTTGGCAGAAACATTTCGCATTCATAGGTCGAAGAGTGGCCGTTTTCAGTCTCCAGAAGGGGTGACCTTGCAACAGCGTCGCTGAACAGACGGTTCCAGCTGGGCTTGTGCGCTTGGCAAGTGCCCAAGAGCTATTTTAATAGGTCTTACAAGGGACGAGGCCTTGGCAAGACCTGTGGGTTTTGGAGTGAGCTCACTGTCTTTTTTCCTTTAGTAGCTAGCAAGCGTCACTCAAGCTGTGGAAGAGCTGCCGGGAGCACACAGAGTGCGTCTCACAGGGCTCGGGGACAGCCCTCGTGCTTCTCTTTCTGCTGGTGTGCGTCACTGTGAAAGGCATCACTTGCAGCCCATGGCTTGAAAGTTTTGTATCTTTTATCACTTTGAACGAAGACGCTGGAGAGATGTCCAGGTGGACTGAAAGGATTGATACCATCCCTTGCCCCAGGCCAGGGCTTTGGGTGCTCCCTGGGTGGTCACGGCTCCCGCCGCAGCCCACGGCCCGTCTGCAGCGTTTGCAGGAGGAACCAGGGCAGCTGCCAGCCCTTTTTGGCACTTTGCGCTTGGCGAAAGGTTGCTTCGAGGAGGCTCTTAAAGTCAGGCTGGGCTCTCACTGAAGGCTCCCACATTGTCCTCGTGGAAAGAGCGTTAGGTAAAGCCTGGGCTGGATCCTCGGTGGGTTGGTCTCCCTTCTTGCTGCAGACAAATGACTTGAGATGACAACAGCTACAGGTGGACGTGGAGAGGAGGATTTACCTTCCCAAAGGCTGCCCAGGCTCCCACCCCAGCGAAGCGGTCCTGTCTCACCAGCTTGCTCATCTGTGCAGCAGGAGCATCACTGTACAGGGAAGGCTGTAAACCAGCAGTGAACAGCAACCGCTGTCCTCCCCAGCACAGAAACTCCTCCGACGCCGTCTCGTCCCTCTTCTGGGATCTACAGAAAACCTCCAGCAGGTATCAGAAACGCCAGCAGCAAAGCAGAGCAGCGTATAGAAAGCCCTATGTATATCTTGCTTAAAAGATGGATAGCACTTTCTGTCCAGCATAATGGGAAGGACTAATGTCAGTGGTTAACATCAGCATAATTTAATTCCCTCAAGTATCTCATAACGTGGCATTTTCTTTGTTTTCCACTCAGAATCCCTCATTATCAATGTGCAAACACAAGTTTTAAAAGGTGCTGGTGGCACACGGACAGCTAGTGTGATTGAACCCCTCTCGCTTCACAAAAGCTGAATCCAAGTGCTTGCTTTGATGGATTACCTTTTTTTTTTTCCTCATTCGAGGGAAGTTTCCCGTCTCTAAACCACAAGGCTGTCAGTTGTCCGTCTGTGCGATAAAACTGGGTTCGCATCCCGCAACGCTGGTACGTTGTCGGCAGCCCCGCTGCTGGTCTGGCGGTGATCTCAGGCGGCAGTGTTCAGCCTCGATTTTTGCATCTCATCTTCCAAAATGTCTTTAAAGCCTCCAGATCCCTCGGGGTGATTTGAAGTCCAGGCAGCCTCCTGCCCAGATGGCTAATATCAGCGGCACTCCCCTGCGCCCTCGTGTAAAGCATCAGCATCGTTCTCCTTGGGTTTATTTATTTTATCTTTTTTTTTTTTTAAAAAAGAACAATGAAAGCTGTCCGTTTCCTGGAGCAACTCATTTGTTTTTTACTGCTGTAGTTTGTTTCCATTGGGATAGAAGGGAAAAGATAAATGGATACAGAGGATAGGGAGGGACCCAAAGGAGAGCTGGCGTGGGATGTCGTCCCTCCTGCATGATGCCATAGGGCTGGAATGTGTGTCACGGGTGAACGTCACACGTATGCAATGTAAAGAATATATGCTGCAGCTGAAGTGGCAGCGCTGCAGAGAAAGTATTTTCTCAGGTTTCTGGATAATATCAAGAAAGCCATCCACTAAGCACTATGAATATAATTTGTTTTCAGCACTGCGCTTGGTAATGGGGCACATTCGAGGGGAATTTACTGGGTTTCTTGCTATCTATCTTCTCCATACTGTTTTTAATAGGAGCTGCAAAGAGCTCAGCCCTGGGCTGTGAGGTGGTTTGAGAGTCCGTATGGCATCTGAATCATGGAATCATAGAATAGTTAGGGTTGGAAGGGACCTTCAGAGGTCATCTAGTCCAACCCCCCCTGCAATGAGCAGTGACAAGATAACCCCAATACAAACTCTAACTGCATTTTTCCCCTTTTCTTCCCATCTCTTAAAAAAAAAAAAAAAAAAAAAAAAGAGTACAAGAAACCGAGCTCCTCTGACCAAGCATTTTTTCTTTCAAGTGCGTCTTTTAGCGTTCTTGGTAGCATCCCTCACCGCCCCATATGGCCTCTCCCATCTGCTCTGCCGTCTCTCTCGCGTGCCCTGGCAGCTCCCACTGCCTCCCCGGGGTCGCCATCCCATCCGTCTGTCCCCTGCTCCGCACTCCTGCTTCTCGGTGTCCCTGGCCCACCCCTGGGGCCAGCGCATCCCTCGGGCACCCCGCATCTCCCATCGCCTTGCGTGCCCATTAGGAGTTTCACCCTGAGACCTTGCTTAGCTCCTCTTGAAGTCGCTCCGGTTAACTCACATGTGAGCTGGGGCAGAAAGTCACAGGTTGGTGTTTGTGGGCACAGATGTACCCACCTGGCAGCCTGGGAATAACCAAAACACCAACAATTTGATAGGGAAGGTATACAGCAGAGGCTACCTATTGCTCTTATATTACTTTTTTATTGTATTACACCAGTTTATATACTTGCAGCTGTATCTGGAGTGCTCCTGGATGAGATTTAGTTCAGTCCAGAGATTACTTCATAGAAGAAGAGTGCTTCAGAGTTTTGCAAAGCTTGTGCTTCGCTTTCCTGCCCCGAGACAGCATCGCCGTGGCACTGGCAGCGGGTTACGCATATCTCAGTGCTTTAATGGGAGTACACAAAAGGAGGTGAAGAGGTGTATCTGTTTCTGGTGTGTGTATCTACAGGAATTCAAATAAGAGTAAAAAAATACTGTGTATATATACTCCCCGTGTTTTTACTGGGCATTTCTTTGTGGTTGCTGTCTGCTTCTGTAGTTCAGCTGGGGACTGTAATCCCAGTGTTCGTATCAGCTAATAAGGATATAATTTTATATGGGAATTTTCTATGAATTTTTAAAAATACATTCTTAAAGGAAGCCCTAAAAAGTTATCTGAAAAGGGAACTGGCAAAAAGCCAGCCGTTATGTGCTGACAGGAGGAAACGCGCTGGAGAGGTCAGGAGTTTGCACAGGCTCTTCCCGACAGCAGGTACGAGTGTTTCCCTTTCCGGCAGGGACCCTGCCCCTAAGGGGAAGGATGGGCCTTGCTGCCTCTTTGGCCATCTTTCTGGAGCTCGGGAGTTTCTCTGAAGCGTGATTTCCCTCGCCGGAGGGGACTGCCATGAACATTTGACCGTTGAAGTTGCCTCTGCTTTGCCATCGTCCCCCTTCCCCGCGGCAACCCTGGCTGGGAGCGTGAAGCCCGTCAGCTCCAGCTGCCGTACGGACATCGGTTCAAACACCCAGGTCTCCTCCGAATGAGAAGATTTCGCAGTCTTTTCCTGGTAGGATCCTGGCAGTCTCAAAGATGCTTTGCTTTAAAAAAAAACCCGCACCGTGATTATTTATAAAAAAAGAGATCTGACGTCACTTTCTAAATTGGCTGTGCCTTTGTGTGGCTTGTGTCTGTACAGTACCAAGTGCCTCCAGAGTACTTACAATTAGAAATAACAGTAAATATCTGTTTTCCCCTGACTGCGAGATAAAGACCATGTCTTATTTCATTTTTTCGTATGCATTTATTATGAGAAACGTTTATTAACAGGAAAAGTTAAGTGAAAGAAAGAGCATCACTTGTGAGTATGCCGCGGTAGAGGAGGGTGGTCCTCTCTGTCCTGCAGCATCCACAGTGCTTGCCAGAAACATCCCCGTCCTCACAGAAACCTTCCTTCAGCCCTTGTTCAATGGCACCTTCGCAACTCGCTTACGCCTTTCTGCTTGCAAGTGGTACTCTAAGGTTTGAAACCACCATACCGTGTGCTCTCTGTGACCCACAGGGGTGCCTTCCCAGAGGTTTCCCCTCCGTGCACCCCTGCAGCAGGATCAGTGCCGGTTTACCGCCCGCAGACAGGGTGGTCCAGGGCCGCCGAGGAGCGGGGACCCCTGAGCCACCTCGGAAAGGCACTGCGGGACCGCGGCTTGCCGGCTGGTAAAGCAGGGGTGATGGCTGGGACAGTAAATCTGCAGGAAATTTGAAGTGCTCAAGCAATGGTAGTGTAAGTTCAAGAGAAAGATGTGACTAAATCCCCTTGTCTTGTACTCGGAGACCGGATTTTAGGGAGGCTGACAGGGCTTTTGGCGTTTATGTTACAAGTCAGTACCAGCTTTGGGTAATAAACCTTTGTTCTCCTTATTCTTGACCTCGTCCTCTGATTCTAGGACTCTCCTGGGCGCCCAGAAGCATCCGACGGGGTCAGCAGGACCCTTGCCTGGCAGAGGGCTGCGTGAGCCGATGAATTGCTGCCCATTTCTCCTGGGTGTTTCCCTTGGACTGGCTCTGGGTGGTTCAGACCCCCTTGGTCTGTGAAGGGGAGGGATGATGCTGTTTGAACCAGTGGGATGGTGATGAAACGGTGATGGAAAACACCAGGTCTGTGCAGGCTAACCTTGTTGCTGACAGATTTCCCCATGTACCGCATTTGTCCCAGGTAGAGCATAGTCGCCAGTACCACCAGTGCGCTGGCGGTGCTCTGGTTCGGTTTTGGCTTCCGTGGCTGAAAATCAGTTTGGCGGATCCAAGGTACTTTGCAGAAAGGCCACCTAGATCCCTCTGTTAACTAATTTGCACCTCTCTTTAGCCAGGGAATGACAAGATGCAGCACTGACAGTATTAAACTGGGAGCGAGATGCAGATTTTTTCCCTTATTTCTCAGAAGAGGGTTGTCTCTAGCTCTTGCTGCTGCTGGCCATGACTATGGCAACTGGAAAGAGAAAAAACAAACGGCTCCAAGCTGTGAGCCGCTGCATGCTGTGGAGACGGGGCATTGCACAGGTACGACCTGCCCTCCTTCCCCGTGTCCCACAGCGGCCCTTCCCTGCGCTCTGCAGGACTCTGGGATTGGGATGATGATGATACGGGGCTTTTTTTACCGATTTGGGACAAACTGGGCAGGACCAGGAGGTGGGTGTCTCCAAGAAGATGTGAATCCTTCCAGCAAGTGAGTGTCGTTTCTGATGCTGAAAACCAGTTGATTGACACATCAAGAAGGAATTTGGCCCTTGGTTTCTGGGTGCTAGATGAGATCAGGGCAGCCTTGCTTTCCCCCAGCACTTTGAGTTTGTTTTCGTGGTGCTGCCGCTGCTGCTGAAGGCTATCAGCCTGTTTCTGGAGCCTCGTTCAATATACTCCACATGGAAAGGCATGTTTCATTTTTAAGTCTAAAAAAAAAAACACCACACACAAAAAAAAAAAAACCCAAACAAACATAAAACACAGCGTGGCACAGATTAAATCCATTTGAGACGACTCGAAAAAAACGCCGTATGTGCAAGTCAATAGGAGGAGGGGAGTGGAAGGGGGGAAAAAGCAACTGTGACATATACAAACCCTTTAGTGTGCATAGCATAAGATTTTTTGGCTGGCACTCACATGATTTTATTCAAGGGCTGGGAAAGAACTACGATTAGTTAAAAGCTTCGGCAAAGTCTGGAGGGAGTGCTCTGAAGAGTTGGGAGCCGAGCAGAGGTGACTGTAACTCCTCTCGCAGTTTCAGACTATTCTTCTGTGGCTCAGGACAAAAGCCTTTTCTTTTCCCTCCGTGTTCAAAGAGACATTTGTCTTGAGATGTTGCAGCTGTGGGCCACGGGATTGCTTGTTTGAAGATACCCCCTCGTAGACGAAAGGAGAGGCAACGCACTGAAAAGTGGTAGTATTTTATCGTGTGTGGGTTCCCCCCCCTCCTCCTCCCTCCCTCCTCCTCCACTGCCATGTGTGGTTTTTAATAAGAAGAAGAATGTGGAGGCAACATTTTCCAGGCAAGGGGAAATTTCCTGTTTCTTTTCTGTTTGTTTAATAAAGTGTGTAGTTGACTGTAAAACTGTAGCTACTTTGTTGTGAACGGGTAATTCAGGCGAGTGGCAGGATCGCTTCTTGATGCACTTTTATATACTGCAAGTGAACGTGTTTAAAGCCTTTTTTCTTTTTTTTTTTTTTTTTTTTTAATGCTGCGTGGCGTAGGCAACTGAGATTAGTAAGAATTAGGCAAATGGCTTCTGCTTTTGTTTCTGTGAGATAGTACCAGCCGTCTTGCGGTCACACAAAGGCTGCCATTTAGCAGGGAGCGCTCCCTAATTCTCTTGGCAGGGGTGCCATTGGGATCGGATACAAGTGGGTGGCAAAGGGGAGGAGCGGCAGGAGAGGACAAGCAGGCTTTGTGTATTAAAAATGAAACAAAAGCACTTTATACGTGGGGCTGCGTGCAACAAGCGGCGCTGCCTGTGAGCCGGGGTGGAGTTTGAGTTCTCACTGTGACTGCAAAACCTTCCTTTTTTTTCTAATTTTTTTTCTCCATAAACCCTTCCTCCTCTCCCTCTTCCTTACCAAGCTCTCCGTGCAATGCTGGCGAGGGTCTGCGGGCGGCTGAAAACGCCTAAAAAAATACGTACCGAACAATATTTGCCACAACTTTGCAGGAACGGCTGGGGCTTTATCGGCAAAATCAGCTTCAGATGGCGGGGCAGCCACCGAATTTGCCAGGCTGGTGGGAGGGCGCGTTGGTCCCACCCCAGCCCCAAGGAGAGCTGGTCCGCTGCCTCCTGCCCGCACCACCCCGGCTCGCTCCGCTGCCCGCGCGCGGGGAGGCAGCGGCGGGCTTGGTTTGCACGGCGTCGTACCCCTCGGCGCGGCGAGCCCGGCGGTTTTTGCAACGTGTGGCAGAGCGAAAGGGTTAATGGCTGAGATGTTTTATCAGAATTTCGGGGGGGAGTGGCTGGCTGTTTAATTACTTTCTGATCCATGGCATACCTCGGTCTTAATGAAGCAGTCGCACGCAGAACAAACACGCTGTATGAGCTTGGGTAAAAAGAAAAGCGTACGGAGTTTAGCTTGGTTTTGCCAGCCCAAATGTTTTGCTTTGAATGTGTTTGTGCAGGAGATAGGAACCAGGACGGTGAAGAATAGACACAGAGTGGTGGAGAGGCAACGAGAGAGGCAGGAGAGGAAAATACACTGTGGTTTAAGTTGCAAACTTGCCAGTGGTTTTTATTAAAACGTAATTTCCATACATTATGCACTTCATCTCGTATTGATTTGCTTCAAAACTTTCCTTGTCAAGCTGAAGTAAATTCCCTCATTGAAGCAGGAGAAATGAGAGGCATTCCTCTGACTACCTCGCAGTTTCCAGCCAGCATTCACCCTCGGCAACTGCACTTTTGTGTGCGGGTGAGGGTGACATGCCTAAGAAGCCTGTGTCATCATGCACAATTACATCCCTAATCCCGAGCAAAGACACAGATGCTGTTTCAAAAAAAAAAAAAAAGCTGTGTTTCGTTTGAGTTTCAAAGAAGCTTATGTAATGGCAGCATAATAAAACTGTTATTTTGGGGCGCGGATTAAATGTCAAGGTTTCAGATCACCCGTGGTTTTTGTCTTCCATGTGCCATGCTCGCAGGAAGCCACCATCAGCCTCTGCTTGCCCGCTGTGCTGCCTGAGGATGGTCCCGGTAGCCGGTGGGCACCCAGCTCTGAGCTCAGCTTGCCCAGGCAGAGGCGTACGGCTGCAGAGCGTGGGGACGGGGACGGTGGCCGCTGGGGCTGGGACCACCACGGCCGCCTTGCCCCTGCATCGGATTCCTTTTTCTTTACAGTTGCAGTGTGAGGCTGATAGGTGATGCTCTAAGCCTCGGAGATCATACATGTTAGTAAGCGTTTAAGTCAGTGTTATAATTCACTTGCTTGTTAACCTGAGAAAATAATCTAGCTGCAGTATAGTGTTTCATGTAAGGATTGTGTAAGCGCTCTGAGATTTGTACATGTTTTTATTCTTGCTTATCTGCTTACGGCAAGCTTCTTTCAGTTATCCAAATCGTCTCGGCACTCTACCCTGACTACTGACACAGTTGCACTTCCATCTGGATGAAATGCATGCAAACATAATGTATTACTTCCAGTACGTGCTAATGGAGATCTTGGTAGGAAAGACAGAGAGAAGGACCTGTTCCAAAAACGTTCACATGTAATGCTGAAAATCCTCAGTCAGGTCTGCTGGGTTGTTCGGTTCTTCATTTCTTAGAGCAGGTTCAATAAAACAGGAACAGAAAGCCATTAAACCCACTCCATTAAACCTGCCTGTGTCCACGGGGTTATTTTTTCCCATGTAAAAGAAATGTAACTACGTGCTATCCCGCGTTTCATACGCAGCAGAGATCCCTCCCCGGGGCGATGCTCTGGGTGCCGGCGCGATCTGGGAGGCATCGCTTTGGCCTGTAGCGCCCGCGTCTGTCACATACGCATCAGCTGCTGGAGATCTTGCTAATGCTTTACCCGACAGCAATCTGGACAAAAAGGCACATTGAATTTTCCCTTTTTAAAAAAAAAAAAAAAAAAATGAGTGCATTGCTCTTCTCATTAGTTTCTTTCCCTCGTTGTCGTTTTTCTGGCACGGGGGGCTGCGGTGACACGATTCCTGGTGTTGCCCACAGTCCAGAGGGCTGGAGCAGTACCCAGCCCTGCATACAAGGGCCAGCAGAGGAGCCTCCCGCTCTCAGCTTTAGTCCGACTTACTCAAAAAAGTGCCACAGGCAGTAGCACTTGTTCTGTAATACTCCATGGGAGATGTTTGACCCCCCAAAATACCCCAAAGCAACTCCACGGAGTTCCCTCAGCCAAGCCCCGTGCTGGTCCAGCTCACCAGCATCAGCAATTTTACTGCGAGTAAGTAGTGATACCTGTGCTGTAGAGTGGCAGGGAAAAACGCTCTTACCCAGAAGTGGTGAAGGCATTTACTGTGTCTGTTAGCCCCTCAATAAAAGGCTCACGCACCCACTATGCTTCAAGGCGATGCAGATGTTGGCTGGTAGCGCTGGAAGGTTCTTGTGCAGAAGGGGGGGTTTTGGTAAGGACAGGGGCTTCTCTGAGGCTGCTTGTGAGGGGGCTTGAAGGGTTGAACCCAGATCCCCCAGGCCTGGCCATCTCATTGGGCAGCCGCAGAAATAAAATATCACTCTGTGCCCAGAACACCCACTCCCCGACCTGTGCTTTTCCCAGAAACTGCCTGTGTAGCCGAAAAAGATAGCTGAGAGATTTTGTACAGTCCTAATGTAATAAATGCCCTTACCGAGTGGTAGAGAGAGATGTAGAAATTTCTAAGTGACTTGTCCAAAAATGAACCGGTTATTCCCTGGCAGAGCAATAAATAGGATATAAAAATCTGCGGCCCTTGGTGATGATTGTTCCTTTCCTCACCTCAGTCTGGAAAACATGTCGTTGTGAAATGAGAAAAACTCAGCACAGCTGAGCAGACCCCTGAACACACATATTTTCGTGGGAGCAGCCCGTGACGAGGTGTGTTTAAGCGTGAGAAGAGCGGTGTCCTGCACTGGCACGAGCGCCCCCGCCACCGTGGCGGAGCGGGGCCTGCAGCCATTTCATCCTGTGTGTGCAGGTCCTTCATGCAGGCTCCAGCCACACATCCCAGAGCATCCCGCGGGATGCAGGGATAGACCGGGTTTGGTTTTACAAACCAAGCTGAGCTTCGCCATCCCCTCCTTGAAGCCTTTTGGTAGCTGGTAATATAACAGAATATATGCCTGTTTGCTAAAGAGGTCTGCGGTGTCCTGCTTTTTCTGTGATTTTCCAGTAATCCTTTTTTTTTTTAGTGGATGTCTGTTAGGACTTGTCTTTCTGAGGTGATCAAAATACCTGGTAAAGTCATTCCTTAAAAAAACAGACCATGTGCCAGTGTACATCTGCGGAACGAAATCCCGGCCCTCCTGCAGGCAGGGGAAAAAATTACTGCTGGCTTGGGTTTCGCTCCTAAGATGCTAAATAAAACGGTTGAAGAGGCCGGCAGCTCTGGCTTACGCAGTTTGGTTGAAACGTGGCCTGTGTCAGTGAGGGTCGGCAGAGTGGAGATACATCCCCATAAAGTCACAGGTGGCTGAAATGGGATTGTCCGTCCCTGTCCTGGAGCAAGTCTCCCTGGGTTTTTTCTCCATCTGGGGCAAAACTGCGGCCGTACTCCCAGAGGAAAAACCAGACCTTGTGCTAAACTTTGCATTGCATTGCCATCATAACCCGAAATTTGCTGTGCAAGCTGAAATCAGGTGCCGCTGCCCCTCACCCGACACAGGAACGGTGTGCAGGCACCACCGCCGCCGGGGGACCTTTCCGCTGCCGCCAGTGTAAAAACCACGCTCCTTCTGCTTGCAGGTATTCGCCCTCAGATCATGAACGGCCCCATGCACCCCCGGCCGCTGGTGGCACTGCTGGACGGGAGGGACTGTACGGTGGAGATGCCCATTTTGAAGGACTTGGCGACGGTGGCATTCTGTGACGCACAATCAACTCAGGAGATTCACGAGAAGGTAACGCGAGGTGCGCGGGCGCGGACGGGGGGACGGTGTGCTCCGGCCTTCCTCTTCCAATTCATCTCGAGAACACACGTGTACAAAGCTGCACTCTGAGACCATGAGCAGATGATATCAATAGATGTCGCTGTAGATGGAAATTCAGTGAGGCTGTTTTAAAAGCCAGATGTTCTTTTGGAAAAAAAAAAAAGTCACCTTATCTCTTAGCATCATTTTTTTACATCAATATTATTAACGTTTCTCATTTGTTTTGAAGTCGGCTTGCTCGGCGCAGCAGTAACAGCGCGCTGCAGCTGATGGGTCTCCTTGGGTGCTGGCTGCACCTCAGCAGCTCATTTCTCCCTAGCAGCGAGCGGGTGAGGTTTGGGCAGTGTGCAGGCAGATCCGTGCAGTGTGGATGGGTGTCTCTGCTTGGAAGCTCAGCTTATTGTAAATCCGTGTTTTGAAAGTATTCTTTGTGCACATTTAGATAACTCAAATGAGGCCTGAAGGGATCAGAAATAACTTCGAGGATCTGGGAAAGAGAACTACAAAGAGCACCAATGCTGATCTTTGCAGTGCTTCAAATATTAAATGCGGGGGAAGGAGGATGGAGTTTTTTATGAGACATTGATAGATGAGCCAGTCTTGGAGAATTTGGATAGGTCTTGGGTTTCCCGAACACCGAGGTAGCTTATGGTGAGCACCAACGAAGGTTTGAATCTCCATTGAAGGGGACGGAGTACAGCCTTACGGGGCTGTACAGCCTCACACAGATCTTTTTAGGTACTCTTGAAAACATACAGGAAAGGTTAATGTGAACAGTGTGACAGGTATTTGTACGTCCAACGTACAAAAGAAGGTCGAGGAGTTATGAGTGACACATAGTTGTGTTCAAAAACAATAGATACTGCCATAAAACCTAATTCCTTTTTAAAAGCGGAATTACTGCTGGTCGGAAGCAGAGGGATTAGCAGATAACCACCTGGAAAAGGGTCTGGGTGAGCGACAGGCTCAGTTTTCCTCTGCCTTGTCTCCCCAGATGTAACATCATAATTTTCAGATATCCATCCAGTCTGTTCCCAAAGGGAATGGCCTCGGTGTCGGTGGGTCACACCCCTGATAGTTTTGGTGACACCTGGAAGCATCAGCTGGGTCAGACGGCAGGTCAGCGGTAAAAATGTACTATTTACTGTGTAATATTCTTGATTCAGGAGCTGCCGGCGTCCCCTCCAGGTGTCCTGGTGGCTCCTGACATCTCTGTTCTGTTCCAGGTATTAAATGAAGCTGTTGGGGCGATGATGTACCACACCATCACGCTGACTCGAGAAGATCTAGAGAAGTTCAAGGCCTTACGGGTCATTGTTCGAATAGGCAGTGGCTACGACAACATTGACATCAAAGCCGCGGGGGAGCTTGGTAGGTCTCAGCTCTGCACCCCGATTCCCTCCCACATCCCTCCGAGTCTTTAAAATCAGCACAAGTGCCTGCTGCTTCCCAGGGGAGCGTGCTGGCGAAGCCGAGTTGCAGGCAGGACCTCCCAAAGGGGCTTGATTCAGCCCTTAAAATTACAGGCGCGGTTCACGTTTTTTGCATGTAGAGAATATTATGACAAGAAAAGTTGACCATGAAGTAAACAAAACGGTGCAGTTTTAGAAGGCAGCTTTTAGGCTCACACTATGTTAAGACTGCCCCATCTGAGTCCCTCGTTCCCACGTTGTCCCTAGTTCCAGGTGCCCCCTTGTACTGACGGATATTGGTATGGCTGTTCTGTTTCTGGCACAGGAGAGTTGATCTCGCTTTAGAAAAATTGGAGGAAGGGTGTTTTATTGTACTTTGTTAAGCAAGATTAGGCTTTTGATCTGATCTGGTTCTCAGAGTTATGCCCACACGGCTGGGACGGCGACGTGTTGGACGGTGGAGCGGGAATTGTGTGTTGGGTTGTTGCTGCCTCCTTTGCCATCTCATCAAAGGTGCCTCAGGATCTTGAAAAAGAGATTTACTGCTAGGTCATGGTATGTGGACTGCCAAAATACGGAGGGCCACATTTTCAGAAAGGAGCCCCTGTGTCCAGCAATGGGATTTTTCTGCACACCCGGGTTCAGGAGGTGCGTGTAGGCTGCGTTTCATGGCTGTCAGACTGTGCTGGGGCCACTCGATTTCCGTACTGGTTTGGATGGTCACAGAGACCTTTGGCAATCTGCACACCCCCAACGGAGAGAGCTTAATTGTATCCGTGATTTTAGCAGCTGAGTTACAACCGGTTTTGATCGTCTGCTCCCAGGATTCAGTCTATCAGGCAGTCCTACAATAGTGTTTAGGATATCTTGTATTAAAGGTTATCTCTGGGGAAGTGAAGAATAACAGCCGTTTCACGTGAGCCATTTTACAAGGATAATTGCGATAAGAGAGTTTCAAATAGTCATTCCTAAAAAAGCAATTCTCAATATAGTGAATTATTTTTTTTCAAGAGGAGAACAGTATCTTCTCAGTGTAATGGTTTCTTCATGTTTTTAACTCTTATTGTTATTATCCATTATAACAATGTTCTGAGGCTTTGAACATCAAGAAAGGAAAAATATAACGAATAAAGTAATGGGATACTGCAGTATAATCCTTCTTTTTATACTTGGCAAATTGGGTGGCCAAATGATGTGGTTTCGAGTAGAAAATGTAATGACTACCCACAAATGTAGCGTAAAGTTTAATTGGTATTGCTTTCCATAAGGTAGTTTTTAAACTGTGCAGTCAATAAATGACCAGTGTCTAAACACGGGGCCTGGCCGTGCGCTGTCAGCCGGGCTGGCCGGGCTGACCAGTTTTGACCCAGTAGAAGACACCCCCAGAACAAGATGCTGGCGTTGAAACCTCCACCGTGGGTATTTAACCCCCAGTGCCGGCAGCTCCTGCTCCTGAGGGCACGGCAATAAATAACAGCGTAAGAAGCTCGTGGGAAAGGCAGCCGGGTTTCATCCAGCTCTGTAAGCGAGCGGTCCATCAGAAAAGGGACAAGTGCCAGCTTGGTGATGGGTGGGTGATGGGGACCCTCGGCAGAGCTGCCCATCACCCTCCAGCCTTCTTGTCTCTTCCCCCACGAGCAAGCACGGCCTCTGCCTACAAATGAGCAGGAGCAGTTTGCCTGACACGTAAACGTGTGGTCTTCTCGAGAAACCCTCCCTTCCCCTTCCTTAGGGGCTTGGGCAGGTGGTCAGCGTGGTTTCTGGGCTGCACCAGAGTCCCCGAGGTAAATCAAAAGTTCCCTTTGGGGGATGTCAAATGAGACAGCATCAGCTTTAGGAGCTTGCAGGGACCAGAGCATCATGTCCCTGTCACCTGAAAGGGAAAGGAGGTGGACAGTGTTTTCAGGGGCTGGTTGCCGGTGGGTTTTTTTCTCCCTGTAGGGTCAGTCAGTTGTCTCCTGGTTTCTGCAGGTCTTCCAAACAGCTACAGGGTGGAAAACAGTTTTAAAAACAGAAAAACAGGTTCCTGGGAACAGGGAGATTGGCAGGGGGATGGGAAACAGATTTTTCAATTTTCAATCAGTGCCCCTCGCAGTGGAAGGGGATTTTCTGAATATCTTACTCTGTCTTTATCTCCTGTTTTTCCATGGGTTCTACTCAAAGACCCCAGTCCAGTCTTTTAAAGCATTTAAATACACATCCATCTTTAAACGTGTGTTTAAATCGCATTGAATCCAGTGGGATATAAGCATGTGCTTAACTGCTCTGCTGAATAGACGTGAAATGAAGCACACTCTCACTGAGCCAGAGCCTGGATGGGGCGATGACTGGGGAGGCATTTTCCAGGCACTTAATACTCGCAGCTCCGAGCAGGGACACAGCGGTTTAAAATGAACCTTTTGTGGCAAAGGGACAAAAAGTCTGCTACCGAGACCCATGCCGGCTCAGGCAGGGGTGTGCAGCAGTGGTGGTGCAGGGGTACAAGAGCTGCTCCAGCGCAGCCGTGCCTCCTTCCCATCCCAAATTTCGGGAGAGCCTCCGAATGTTGTGGCAGGAGCGATTGGTTCCACTTGCAGCAGTGTGGGGGATGTTGGTGGCAGGTGGAAGCTTCCCAAGGGGTGTTTTGAGTCGACTCTTTTGGCACTTGGTGGTGGAAGGAGAAGCTGGCCCTGCCACGCTGACCTGGCGCACCATCCTGCTCGAGTGCACCCAATTATTGGTCCCTAAATAATTTAATGGTTGAACAGTCTTATTGGGGAAAAGGAGTGACTTCTGCCAGCACGATGTAAGGAAGGTAGATTAAACTAAACAAGAATAAGCCTTTCTATTGCAAAACAAACTTTTGCTTCTGGAGTTACTTCTGCATAGCTATCGCACTTGAAATCTGCACTTATCCTTACTCCAGAGAGATGCCGAGGTGCAGGGACCCCTGAGCATTACCGCTCTCGGTAATGAGACTTCTGCAGAGATTTCAGGCTGCTGTGCGTACACCATGCACATCCTGGGAAAACATTACTCCAAATGCTTAAAAAACGATGGGCTGGGTGGGAGATGTGAGGGTGAAGGGCCAGGAGCCCCTCTGCTTTGCCTGGGTGGGAAGCAGTGGGGCGGGCGGCTGGGGCTGCCCCCCCTGAGCCACGGTTGTGCTTCGTGCTGTTGCCTCTGCAGGGATCGCCGTCTGCAACATCCCCTCGGCCGCCGTGGAGGAGACAGCCGACTCCACCGTCTGCCATGTCCTCAACCTCTACCGGCGAAACACGTGGCTCTACCAGGCGCTGCGGGAAGGCACGCGGGTGCAGAGCGTGGAGCAGATCCGGGAGGTGGCCTCCGGCGCTGCCCGCATCAGGGGGGAGACGCTCGGCCTCATCGGCTTCGGTACGTTGGCAAAGGGCAGCAGGCAGCCTGCAAATGGTGCGTGGAGTGCTGCCAGCCCCACGTTCAGCCTTCGAGGCAGCCTCAGTGCCACTTCACTGCCCTAGGAAGGACCTAAAATGAGTGTTCTCAAACCCAGAACAGTGGATCGGTGTGAATCTTACACTGCTTTTTCAGTGAAGGAGCTGTACTTTGTGAGCCTTGGCTCTGAGCCCTTGGAGGAGTGCTGGTGAAACCTGGCAGTGCCCCAGGAGGAACCGCACCTGGAAGTGCTGCTGTCCTCTCCGGAAAAACCCTGTCCCGGAGCCACAGCTACACCAGCCCGACTCTTCCTGAGCCATTCTGCCCTGCGCGGTGGCAGGGCTGTGTAAAACAAGGTCTGTCTTCAGTTCACCCGTAGATAGTTTCGGCATCAGAGGGAGCATCAGCACCTCTGCTGACAGCCCTCTTGGATATCCCTTTGGGAGCAAAGTCCAGCCATCACAAGATGGTTCAGGAGGTGCGTTCAGGCAGCAGAAGCACTTGGTGGCCGGACAAACGCAAAGTGGCAGAGATGCGAGCAGAGATTTGGTGAGGTGCCGGGTTAGGGAGCAGTTCTGGCTGCTGGAGGGTGGCTGCTGGTGAGGGAGACCACAAACGGCGCAGCAGTATTTCCACTCACTTTCTGTGCAGCAGCCGTTTTCCCCACTTGCCTCGTGCTGCTGTCTTGCAAAGCCCTCGGCTAATTCGTGCAAAAAAACTAGCGTATAAGCATGTTTAAATGGGGAAACTGAGGCAAGGCGGGTGGGTGAGGTTAGAGCAGGAGATGCGGGTTAGCCCAGGTCTGTCTGGCAGGGCCAGGGTGAGGGCAGCAGCGCGTGCCCAGCTGTGTGTGCGCAGCTGGACGTCCCTGCAGGCACCCAGCTGATGTCTCCCGGTCAACCATGCATCTCTGGTGCACGGGGACGGCGTCGGGTGTGTGCCTGCACAGGGGAACGTTGCTATGCACCGCTAACCAGGCACGTGCTGGGCTGCCGCGCTGCTGCTAGCTGGAAAAATTAACAGAAAAATAAATAATTGAGGCATGGCGTGTGGAGCCTGCACAGCCCGTGGCGGGGACAGGCAGGGGGGTCTCCAGCAACGCCGCAGACATCCTTCCCCAGCACAGTGGCTGTAGCAATCCTTTGCTTCCAAGCCACGACAGTTGTCTTCGTCATGCCCAATTAACCGGCCGTGCAGCGAGAGGCTGAAAAACCGATCACAAACAAGTTGCCTAAAAAAGGCAGTGCTTTTTTTTGTTTCCTTTTTCGGCTTTTCTTGGTAGACAGGGCGCCGCAGAGGATTGTTTCTCTGCGATGTCCAGAGCTGGACGTCGGTGGGGCTGACCCACATGTTGGGCCTTCCCTGCCAGACCTGCCTGCCGTGGGTGGTGCCACGTGTTCGAACGGCCGTGAGCCGGCAGGTGCCTATGGCCTCACTCTTCATTTTGTTCATTTTAAAAAAAAAAATTTAACGCAAGCATCTCACCTTTGCTAGAGCCAAGCACAGCCCTCCCTGTGCAAGGTGGCCTGGGTTTGCCCTCCAGCCCGCGGCCCCTCAGCGGCTGCCTGGGGAGCCCAGGAGGTTGCAGGGGACCCCCACGGCCGTCCCCAGGCCAGGCTGGGGGGGTCAGGCCACGGGGCAGCTCAGCCGCCTGGAGCCGGGGCGGTGGGAATCAGTTACATTAACCCCTCTCTTTCCTTCACGCACAGGTCGCACTGCGCAGGCCGTTGCGGTCCGCGCCAAGGCATTCGGCTTCAACGTGATATTTTATGACCCGTACCTGCAGGACGGGATAGAGAGGTCCCTGGGAGTCCAGCGGGTCTACACGCTCCAGGACCTGCTCTACCAGAGCGACTGTGTCTCGTTGCACTGTAACCTTAACGAACATAACCACCACCTTATCAACGACTTCACGATTAAGCAGGTAATTCGCCTCGCGCACACGACTGAGGAGAGCGCTCTGCTTTTCAGCGGGCAAACCCCAAGCGTCAGTGCTGGCCGTGAGTCCATCGGCGGTCATGGCCACAGCAAGCCAGTGCCTTAGTGCCTACAGGCTGCTTCTGACATAGCTGCTTGCACCCAACAGCCCATCTGTCTCCACACGGTGTTTACCGGGGAGTAGCGTGCTACCAGGTTAGCAAGCCCTACACCCGTGGTGTGGAAGTGATGGTGGGAGCGGGTTTTGTTTGCCAGTACCAGCCGGAGCTGGGCTTTCCATAGAAAACCCACGTGCACTGGGACGGGGCTCGCTCTGGGGCAGGAGCACAGCTGCTCAGCATGAAAAGCAGGGTGCAGTCCCGGCCAGGGGCACCCCAGGGCACCTGCTGCTGCGTCGGGGCAGGGGTGGGACCGGGTCACTGCACCGAGCTCACTCTCATCTCTCTCTCCCCGGCCGCCGGCAGATGAGGCAGGGAGCGTTCCTGGTGAACACGGCGCGCGGGGGGCTGGTGGACGAGAAGGCCTTAACTCAAGCCCTGAAGGAGGGACGGATACGAGGGGCGGCGCTTGACGTGCACGAGTCCGAACCGTTTAGGTAAAGCTCTGACTTCTCCTTGGGTTGCCGTCTGTACTGGCGTGGCCAGGGGTACACCACAGCCGCATGCCCTGTCACACAGTCCTGCTGGTTTGAGAAAAGGCCTCAGGGCTGGGCTAGCACCAGGGTTACCGGTGTCTGAAGGTACATTGGGCACTTAGAACAAGTGATCAGCCTGTGTTTTTACAAAAGTGCTCTCTAGTCCATGGGAACAAATTTACTGTGTTGAGCGTTGGGCATTTTTGCCCGCAGCCTGCTGCTGCTAGCTGGGAAGGGGTTGGTTGTAAGCAGGAGCGGAGCTCCTCTCACCGCAGATTGGGGATGGGGTAGTACTAGTGGGTTGCCTGTGTTTTCAGAAAGAATTTTTAAAAAAAGAAAGTGTGCTCCTACAAAGGGGGAACCCCCATGTCCACCCGCTCCTGCTTTGTGCTGGGTGACCTGCAACCTGTCCCCGCACCTCCAGGCTGCTGCAGAGACACCCCCAGGCCTGTATTCCTCTGGGAACACCAGGAACAACCACCCAGTGGGCTGGGTTTTCAGCCCCGTTGGCTCTTTGTTTTGGTGCATTCCATGGCCATTCCGGGCTGGCAGGTTGCTGTTGGGCTCCTTCCAGCCCAGGTGCCACAGGCACTGGCGACTGAGGCTTGCGTACACAGAGGGCAGGCCACAAGCCTTTTGCTATTCATAACATATTTTATTCTCTTTTTAAACATTGATTAATCTTTCTTTTTTTCCTCCCTGCTCCCAGTTTTGCTCAAGGCCCGTTGAAAGATGCTCCTAATTTAATCTGTACTCCGCACACCGCTTGGTACAGCGAGCAGGCGTCACTAGAGATGAGAGAAGCTGCTGCTACTGAAATACGGCGTGCGATCACAGGTACCCAGCCCCGCGGAGCAGCTGGGCTTAGCTCACCTGTGAGCCAGGAGGGGTAGAGACAGGGCTTCACCTTCCCAGGAGACTGGGAAAGGGGTCTCACCCTCATTTTCTTCCCATCAAAAGAGCTGAGAAACCAAACTTTACTTTGTCATTTGGGCACGTTTGTGCTTGGGTGAAGGGTTTTTTTGTGGGTTTTGGTTTCTTTGGGTATTTTTAAATCAATGGGGCACTTGTGCAGCACAGCAAAGGCTGGTGCCTGTGACTGGGAGGAAGAGGACAGTGAAGCAATAATTGCTGCCCCTCTCAATGGTGCTAACCCAAACGATGGTGCAGACCACAGATGACTGCATGCCAAAACCAAATCCCAAAGCACTGAAAGCACCTGTGGCCAGCTCTTGCTGTAACTGAGCTTGCTCCGAGACGGTGGGCACGCTAATCCAGCAAACGAGTGGTTCTCTTGTCCTAAAAATTGCCCCCTGTGTTAACCTGGATGGCATAGCTTCATGTCCGGCTGGCCTCTGCTTTGAAACCAGCTGGCTCAAGGCAACAGCTTTTGTGAAAGCAGAGAGCTGGGACTCGGGGTCAGAAACTGGTCTCCAGCCCTGCACCTCAGGACAGCCAAAACACCCTCCTGAAACAAGGGATACGGGATTTCCGTGCCTCCCTCCGCCTTTGTACTAACAAGTACAGTGAAATGGAAAAATTGTAGCTTGTTATTAGAGGGCGATAAAGCTAGGACTCGCCTGACGCATACTTACCTTTATTACCAACTCCAGGGCGCATCCCAGAAAGCCTAAGAAACTGCGTGAATAAGGAATTCTTTGTCACAACGGCTCCGTGGTCAGTAATAGATCAGCAAGCAATTCATCCAGAGCTCAATGGTGCCACGTACAGGTAAGCCGGAGAAGAGGCCGTGGCAGCAGCCTGTTCCCCTCCAGAGGTACGCTTTGGGATTCCAGCTGCAAAGTCAGCGCGAAAGCCCAAGCACCGGCTTCTACCTTGGCTCGGCCGGTGCCTGCGGAGTCCCCCTCCTTGGGGACCAGTAGTCACGTCGCTGGGATTACTAACGCTGCTTGATTTGACCGCGGGTTTATAAAGCCTCCCGTTGATAAAGCCTTCGTGCTGGTGGGCCAGCCGTCCCTTGGGTGGCATCTCGGTAAGTGCCAGGACCCCCAGAGCCATAAACAAGCAGGACGTAACTTCTAAACTGAAGAAGCGATTGCAGATTTGCTCTGCCCTTCTCCCCATGCGCTGACTGCTTGGGCTGTGAGCGCGGCCCAGCTTGTGGGGTGATGAGCCAGGGTGAAAACTCCAAATATAGGTCCATAGCCAGGGGGCCTAATTTCCACCTAAATCCCTGAGATTCAGGTTCCTTATTGCTCCACTTTGGACGGCTCAAAGGGCACTGATGGAGACATAGGCACGAGGACTCAGCTGGAGCATGAGCAGCCTTCAGCGTATCACCATTGCCAAAAATACCCCGATACAAAAAAAGCCCCAACCTGTGGGGCGCATCAGGTCGTGCGAGAGGGCAGAGGCAGGCAGCAGCGTGTCCGGCAGCAGAGCCCTTGAGAGGGCGAGGCCCCGGGTGACGCGCGTGCCACAGCCCGGCACAACCGCCTGCAGGTCGCAGGCAGCCATCGCTCGCTTTGACTGGCAGAGCGCGTGGGCTGAGGCATCCAAACCTGGGGAAAGCATCCCCCTTGGTCCTGCTCCCTGCGTGAGCAATGCCATTACCCGGGGGACAAGTCTCGGCTTCCCGGCTTAACCTCCGCCGCTGCAGGGTGCTCCAGCCTTGCTGAGCCCCTCGGGAGCCACGGCCCCGGAAGCTGGCAGCTGGGGTCAGCTCGGCGCCTTGGCGGGCAGGCAGAACCCCCCTCCTCCCCGCTCCGCCTTTCCCGCACGATGGCGGCAGCAGGGAGGTGCTTGCGGCCGGGTCCCTCAGGCCCCATGCGTCCAACAGGTGGAGGGGTTTGGCCTCGTTGCCCCCACACCACATCATCCCTGTGGACAGCTCAGGAAATTCTCATTTCTTTTCCTTCTTCAAACCCAGTGTCATTTCTTGGAATATGTATCATTCACCCTGCTTTTAGAAAGGAAGACGGACCAGATCCAACCCCGTTTTTCAGCTGTGCTCTGGTTACACAAGGAAGATGCAGCTCCCCTTCCCCAGAGGGAAAACTCACCGACCAGGTGTAGGTGCCCAGAGGCATTCGCACGCAGGGATGATGAAGTCAGCGTGCTAGCGCTTGGCGTTTCAGAGAGCGTTCAAAATGATGCCTTAACCAATTCAAGGAATTGGCCTTTTTAAAAGAGGAAGGTTGTCTCGTGGTTTAACAACCAGTTAGACGGTACAGAGCACGTCGCAGCCCCGGTATTGTGGTGGCTGCTGACCCAAGAGCTGTGGCCAACCTGTTCCTCACCATGGTCGTGTGGGAGTGTTTAGAGCTGATACAGATTTACCCAGCCAAGGCCAGGCTGGAGCTCTGTAGGAAGAGCTGCACAAAAAAGACCTGACAGTAAAAAGGAACAGGGAAAGAAACAGAAGAGCGGAGAGAAACCAGCGTCCCAAAGGCAAAGCGGTGTTATAGGCGCAGGGGTGATGGCCAGCACCCTTCCCTGCTGGTCGCACGCTGTATGGGGGTACAGAAAACACAACCCGAGGGGGCGCGGGAAGGGAGCCGATGGGCTCCCGCGAGTGCTGCTCGGTAACCGCTGTTGGTCACAGCGGCTCGGATCCCGCCGCTGCTGTCCTGTGCCCAGTGAATGAGCTGCAAAACAAGCCAGACTCGCTCTTGGAGAGGAGTACTCACTCTCCTCTGCCCTTTACCTTTCTCTTGTACTAGCTTCCAGTCTGACGTGGTTCCTTTTGTCAAGGACATTTGGTTTAATGTTAAAGGAAATGAATTTGTGCCCGTCTCTTAACGGGATACTAGGAGTCTGCCTCAACATACAGGCATCTTGGAAAAGCACTCCAAGCAAGTCATTTCTGTTCAACAGCTTTTAAAAACACCTGAGGGGTCAGGTGTTGCTGACAAGAAACTTCAGTTTCAGGCATAAAGGTTTCAGGTAATTCATATCTTCTAGGGAAGCCTGGCTCCCACCGCGGCGGGGGTACGCTCAGCTTTCCCCGCCGCAGGATCAGGGCCTGCGACCAGCCCGCGGATAAGGCAAGCACCCTTCTCCTGCCGAGAAGAGCCCGTGGAGCTGGCTGCTGCTCATTCCTACCTTTGTTCTGTTTTTCCCTCAGCTGATTGGCAAAATTATTTGTCCTCTCATGCAGTTAAGCACCAGGAATGGTTAGTATAGGTCATGGTATCACAGCTCTAGTATGTACTTTTAGTATTAAGAGAAGTGTTGAGTTCAGACAAACTGCAGTAAAGGTTTAGAACAAGCTGACGCTATCATCATCTTCCTCATCTCTCCTCTGTCACTGGAGGGTTTGGGGTTTGACATGTATGAGAGAGTACTCTATAGAAATAAAACCCTTCCAAAGCATAAACTGTCCTGGCTCATCAAGTAGTGCCAGCACGCAAATACTCCGTTAGGCACAGCTTGCTCAAGGGTTAAAAACAAACCAAACCCAACCCCTCACGTACACAAGTTTTGGTTGCAAATCTCTGCTTTGAGCTTGGGCGTGAAGCCTACACCAGTGCTCGTTTCAGGTAATTCTGACCGTAACACGGAACCTCACCAGGCGACGGTGTCAGCATTTACGGCCACCACCGCTGGTGCTCCTGCACAGGCGGGAAGCCGCCAGCAGGGAAGGAAGGGAGGAGGGGTCGTACATGTTAAATGACAGATAGCAATTTTGACCCACATTACGCTATCCTTCGTAACTTAAAAGAAACCCCGAAGTGGGCTCTAGTAGAGAAGCAGACTCTCTTTGCTGCTCGGTTTCCCCGTAGCCCCGCAACGGGGGCTGGCGATTCGCGAGCTCTGCCGTGACAACCCTGCCTCTCTCTGTCCCCTCTCCCAGGTATCCACCTGGGATGGTCAGCGTCGCACCGGGAGGGATACCGGCAGCTATGGAGGGCATCATTCCCGGAGGCATCCCTGTTACTCACAACCTTCCCACAGTGGCACATCCTTCCCAAGCTCCATCTCCCAACCAGCCCACAAAACACGGGGACAACAGGGAACATCCCAACGAGCAATAGCAGATAATTTAAAAAAAAAAAATCATTCAATAAACTTGGGACCAAGAGACATTGGAAAAGAAGTTATACATGAACTAAAAAAAGAATTTGATACGAAATTTGTAACGTTGATTTTGGACAGACGCATCATTGATGTTCCAGTGTTAACGACAAAGCGATAGCAGTCAAGACTGGAGAGAAGCCCTGAAGAAGTCACCTGCTTACTGAAGCGCTGAAAACTAGGATGTGATACATTAATGATCAACTTCTGTTATTGTGTGTTAAGTTTCCTTCATCTGTGCATCAATCACATGAATAAAAATAGATTTTTTTTCCCTCAATTCCTTGGGAAGAACAGGGCTTCTGTACCTGTTTTCAAACCACTGCATTAAGCAATCCTTACAGAGTTAACTTAGAAACGTAAGAGGAAACCATTATGTGGCTTCAGCCCTTTCCTTACTCTTGTATCTGGTTACCTCTTCTAACGGGAGGCATCAGTACTGGCTTAGAAGTGGAAGAAAAAAAGAAAAATAATAATAATAATAATCCTTTTTGCAGTCTCACAAGGCCAGTGCCGCATAACGGAGGTTCTCCTGCCAGGTTTAAGTTCCAGCCGGGATCCCTGGGACCGGGAGGGCAGAAAGGGCTCCCGGCCACGGCCGCTGCCCTCCCCGGCTGACGAAAACCAAACCGCCAGGCTCTTCTCTGCCCAATACACTGAATAAAGTAGCTGTGCATTCACCTACGCCCTGCAATGATGCAAGAAAAACAGAAAAAAAAGAAAAAAAAAGAAAAAAAAAAAAAGAAGAAAGTATTAAGTTTCACACACTATTTGTACTCAAATATATTTTCTCAGTTTTAAATCTGCAGCTATTTTATCAAGTGGAAAAAGTCTTGAGCTGGAAAGGGTTCAAGAATAATGTTGCATTTCCTTATGTCTCAGGAAACACTTTTTATGGTAACTTGTCAGACTGTCTATGAACAAAACCCACTTTTTTAGACATTGATAAAAGTCTTCTTTTCTTCACGTGATATTTTATACAAGAACACTTCAAAACGTGTTATTAGATGTGACTGATTTTAACAAATCCTATTAGATTTGTATCAGCTAGTTACATGTTATATTCATAGTCTTTTGTGAATCATCGCCTTTTTGTTTTTACAAAGATGGCCTATTTTGAGCCTTTGTATGGGTACATTCCTGTTTCTGTGACAAAAAAAAAAAATCTTAAGCTGTCCCAAACAGAAAAAAAAAAAAAAAAAATGGCTATCAGAAGTATGTTTTGTTTTAGTGTGTTACCGTTACTGTATTTGTTTATTGTAAAGGTGGACATTTAGCGTTCAGTGCAGTTTTCAATAAAAAGTGATAAAATTTCTATAATTTCTGAAAGGTAAGAGCTCTGGCTGCAGTCTGACTGATGCTTTAAGTTGAAGGCAAGGCACAGAAACGCAGCTCCGACCACTCTGTGCCCTCCTGCGACGCCGAGCGCCATTTCGCAGCGGAGCACGGGTAAGTTTTCCTCGAGTCCGGTGCCGGAGCAGCAGCCGGGGCCCGCTCGCGGCAGGGGCCCTGGCCTCCCTGCAGCGAGCCTGGAGACGCGCAGGGGAAGCTCGGTGCAAGCTTGCTGCGTCCAGGTCAGTTTTAAAATTGCACTGCTGGGGAAACGCTTGCTGGAGTTCGTTTCCTATCCAGACTTCCAGGTGGTGCTATCCACAAGCTGTAAACTTACAATTTGTGAATATTTCACATCAAGTGCGACATTATACACAGCCTAGGTGGAAAAAGATCGCTGTGGCTTCCATTAAGCTGCACCTCAAACAACATTTTTTCTACATAAGAAGTGTTAACAAACCACTAGGGAACAAAGCCGAAAACGCGCCCGAGAGGCGCCAGCTGCTGCAAGCCTCGCGAGACAGAAGGCCGCTCTTCCCTTGCCACCCCGTCTTTCACGTTGCGCCCAAGAGCGCCAGCACACACGGCCTCAGACGCGGCCGAGAGCTTGGTCTGGCAAGGGACCACAAAAAAGCTGAAACCAAAAAGTGTCTAGGTTACAAAATTCTGTATTTTGTTGGCTTTAAATTAAACTGAAAACTAGTTACCAGCTTCGGACACGTTAAAAAAAAAAAAAAAAAAAAAAAGAGGTCAGCTTTCCTCGATGAGTGACCACTGTGCCAGCGACCAACACAGCACACCAGTGATATCCACTGACACCACGAGAAGCCAGGAGGATAAAACGGGTTACTTACAGAGAAGGTGTTTGGGAAACACTGAAATGATGGTAAAAACCAAGAGGAAAACATTGTTAAGGTTTAGAGTTGTTTTAAAAATATAACCTAGCTCCGATACTTTCATTTGGTTTTAAGAAAGCGGTTGCATCCCAGCTGGTGCAAGCGCTTCCCTGTGTCGCAGGATCTCGCGCGCCTGCTGCCGGCGGCGGGCTCCGCGCCGGCACAGCAAGGGGCTTCGCTCAGACCCCCCCGAACGGCAACTGCTCTGTGTTATCATGCAACACCCAACCAAGACTACGGGCGGGTGCAAATGTCAGCAGACGGCTTCTACCGAAGTGCGACAAGCGCGATGAACAGAAATTAAGAGAGCGCAAGGGTTACAAGCTTAAGGATGCGTTTTAGTAACAGGCTGCGGTTTTAGGAGTCCCCTCCGGTGCTGGGTCTCAAGCACCCGCAGCGCAAACACCAGCAAAACGCACACAGAGAAGATCCATGGAAGCGGAAAGGGAAGAGGATCCTGGCAATCGAGATACGCCGACGCACCGGGAAGCGGCAGCTCTCCGACGGAAAATGAGTGGGCAAAGAAACGGGAGGTGAAGAGCTGCTGCTGAAGGTTTGTGCCGTCCCTTTGCTGACGGCTGTACTGCTGTTGTACTCGAGGAAGGCTGGCAGGGAGGCTCTCCGTTGATGGGTGTCAAAGTAGCTTGAAAAAAGCAGCTTGAAGGTGACAGACGCAAAAAAAAAAAAAAAAAAACAAAAACAAAAAACAACCAACCAAAAAAAAGGGGTTAAGGGAAGTTACTGAACAAAAGGGGAAAGAAGGAAAAGCGGCAATTAAATACAGGTCTCTAAATGCACACAAACCGATGTTGTTAATGGAGTAAACACAATCTAGTAATATTTGCTGTAAGCCATGCAGCAGAACTTTGGAAGAATCCAGAATTACTAAATTTTAATATATTAAAAACAAAAGAAATACAGGGATTTTCACTGAGGAATTCATAAATAAAACCAGAAAAAAACCGACCAGATGTAAAGGAGGTAGCAATGAAAAGCCAAGTTCTGTGCTAGGAAAGCGTGTGCTACTGTGAGCAATAATATGAGGAAAGTAACACTGAGAAACCCGAGATTATATATATATATATATATATAAATAAATATATATACACATATATATATACACACATAGTTGGCTAAGGGAGCAGAACTTGCCAACAAGCTGCAAGGTAGCATTTGCAGATTAATCTCAGTATTTGTAAACTTCCAAGTCTGTAATTCAAGGAGAGAACCCATGAACATACACTGACTACTGTGCTAGCACGAAGCAGGGGTTTGCATCTCTTTAATCTACAGGTACACGAGGTTTGGATTACTTTGATTTCGAAAAAGATACTTCACCAGTTCCAAAATGACCTGTGAAGCGTGTTAACCTGAACATACCATCGTACAGCACATCAGAACAAAACAACGATGACAGGAAAGCCAAGAGCTCCGAAGTACCAGGACTGTCCTCTCATACCAGAACTAGATAAATATCGGAGAGCACGGTGCATGCTTTTGAAAAACGGCTGAACTGACTGCACGGTGAACTTCCACTGGCTATGGTCGAGTGCTGGTCGGGGCCGGGGCTCCTCGGGCCACAAGGCCGGCTGCCCCCGCGCAGCAACGGGAGCTCGGGAAAGGCGTGCTCGTCCCGTTTGGCTCAAGGCAGACTTTCACATTGGCTATTCTCCCCATGTTACAAGGAAGCTTTACTTCCTTCAACGGAACAGTACTGCAGAAAGCAAAGTGGGGCACGTTACAATTCCGCACAGCGTTTTGCACACCCCTTGGAGTAGCCTACCAAAGGTAGGAGCTTATCCTTTCGTCCATTCAAATCACGGTCTGCACAGGGAAGCTACTCCTGGGTAAGCCAGGATCTGAATTTACAGCGATCTGGTTCCTGAACGAGAACTTCTAAAGCTGGCATACTTAGTCCTGAACTAGAAGGGTACTGGGTTGCACCACAACAGATGAACGATGCCACCGAGCCCACGGTGCAGGCCAGCTCAGACCACGGAAATTCTCATCCCAGCTTACTCCGCATTCAGTTCCCCTGACAGAAAAGCTTTAAGTCCTCAGCTAGACAAGGTACAAAAGGATTTCACGGCAAGGTAAGAAAAAGGACCAAAAAAAAAAAAAACCAATTTAGAAAGCAAACTTGAAACAGGACCGTATGCTTGTGACGAACCTCTTCAGTATCTGCGGTTTGCCTGTTTAGTTCAGGGACTCGTACATACAGTGCAGAGAAGCATGCATTCTTTTACCTGAAAGTTTGCGCATGCACCGATCAGAGGAGATCTAATGGCCAAAAAAAGGTGAAGCCATTTCATAATAAACCTCAATAGAGCCCGTGATGGGGAAAAAAATCGCTACGTTAATACAGTACTTCATTATTTCTATACTTCTGGTGTCGACACCAAGTTTATGGAGGAGTTGTGCACATTTCAACACCATCTAAGCAGCATTTGGAACAAAAAGCAGCAAGTTCCTCAGGGTTTCCATAGCTCTGAACTACGTAAAAATATGTGCTATGGGGCTTCTTTCCAAACTCTAATGAAAACAATTTCATCTACTGCAAAATTCCTTACTCAACCACCACACCATCCAAAGTGCTTTTCAAGACAACCTGAATTGCACTGTATATGTAAAAACTGGCATTAACCTTTAGTGTTTAAATGAGATTTTTAGATAAACTTTATCCATTACAGGTTACATGGCTAAAGTTATCAAATATAATAAAATTTCTACTGGAGAATATACTCTGAACTTACAATCTTAGGAACTTACATAAGTTTAAGTATGGCCACATCAATCAACATGCAAGAAATTCCCAGGTTTACATACTGAGAAATATATAACACAGTGCTTTTAAAAACAACTTTAGCATAGATTCTTCTTTTTAATTAGAACTGCCGAGTGTATTCTCACTAGATTGAATGACCGAGGAGTAACCCTTTAAAAAGGTGTTTTTTCATTTGCAGCAATGTTTAAGTTGATGAAAGAAGAAATGATAAAATGATACATAGTTCGTATCACAGCAAGACGGAGTTTTGACAATACGAAATTCTCGATCATGTCTGACTTCGCAAATTTCACACAACTTTGTTTAGTGTATGCTCACTGGAATAAAATCCCTCTATTTTAGGTCACTTGTCTGAATAAATATTCTTACGTATACTGAAAGGAATCTATTAACTATTAAAGGAAAAAAAAAAAAAAGAAAAAACCAAAAGACTTTTTCAGGAAACAAATCATTTCACTCAATGAAAAATTTAGCTTCTCTTCCAGTTTGTTCCGTAGAGTTTAGATTTTATTATATGGGCACAGCAGTAACTAAAGTATTAGTAAAATAATGAATGTATTTTTGCTTATGACTTGCTGTGGATGTTCTGTGCAAACAAAAAAAACCTCACAGTCTGACCTGGGCACTAGTGAGATTTCACAGAAAAGGGCCTTTCATGGAAATGTGCCAGAGTATCTAAAAGGTGACGTAGAATACCAAGTTCTACTGTAAAAGAGCCTCGGAGGAAGAGAGATCCATCTAACATGTGCTTTCATAAGTGCCCTTATTTGAAAAATTTCTTCGCAATAATTAAGATGCTGGTATACTTTCCCTATTACACAACCTCTTACACAACCACATGCGGTACATTTACAGACAGATTTACAATCAGAAAGAAAAATGTTTTTGTTTTGTTTTTTTTTCTGTCTTGATAATAAAATTAGCTGTTTTTTGTTTCTTTGTTTTTATACAAACTGCAGTCCAGCCCATTTCGCTCTCTCCACACGGCAGATGAGCTTCTAGGCTCTCTCCATGCTGGTTAGAAAAATCCTTTAACAGCACTTTTCCCCTAGAACTGGGTCGTTCCGCAACGAACTGCTAGAGCACAACGCTAACTCCGGGTCAGACACTCTGCGCTGGTAATCTTCTTTGCAATTTCTTCATCATCATTCATCGTCATCATCCTCATCTTCCTCGCCGTCGGAAAGGGATGTACAAGGGCGGATCTGTCGGTAGCGGTCGAGCCACTTCTCTACCATCTGGGTGACCAGAGGATGATTGCGCCTACGAGAGCTTTTCTGCATCGCAACGAGAACCCCTCCTTCCGTCACGCAGCAGTCCAGCCATTCCCGGAGCAGCTTCTCTTGCTGCTCCTCATTACCTATCTTTGGGGGAGAGAAAACGGATTGAGAATGAGGCTTGAAAGATTACCAGCAACGTTAAGCAAGCCGCCTGTGATGCTCCGAAACGCCCAGGCTCGGGGAGCAACGCAGTTGTTTTTCAGAGCTGGCAGAGTTAGCGTACTACCGCTCCGCAGCTGGGAGTCTCAGACAGCCAAACTGATGCACGCTGTGTTTTCAACCAGAATTTGAAGGCTCTGGAAATACTCTCCAGCTATACTTCCCTTCTAAATCTTTCAGATGTGTGTTTCCAATATAGCCTTCCTATACTTCAGTTATTTGTGAGCAACTCGTTATTTATGGTAGGCACGATATATAAGGAGGATATGGCCTACAGAGCCTTCTGGCTTTACAGAGCAGTTTTTAGGAGTCTAGCAGTTCTTGACATGCAACATTTCCTCTTGTAAGACATAACAAATGTTGTGGCCTGCTGAAAAAAATATCCCTCTCTAGACTTAAAGCCCATACTTTTTCTCCTTTATCTACAGGATATCCACTTTTTGCAATTACTTCAGGTTCCTCCATGTACACACTTTACTGACGTGGTTCCCCATCTTTATCACAGTTATTAAAGAAGAAACGAGTTGAGTTTCATGGAGAAAAAAAAAAAAAAAAAAGAGGTAGAGCATGCTGTAACTACTGGCCAGTATTTGTGTTGCATCCTTTTAAAAAAAGGCCTATTTCAGTCCCGTGTTAGTGTCAGAATCCTTATTTCTGGGTCCTTCTCAAGGTGCGCTTGTATTCACGCACACAGGGAAGTTACGTTCCATTTACAGAGCTATAAACGAGCATCAAATTTGTGGGAAAATATCTTTCAGCATCACCTCAAATGATGGGGAAGGGAGCAGTGTTAATTAAACAGAAGAGCATACTCCCTATCATTCCTCGAACTACAAAAACGTGCGGGGCTACAGAGGGTGCCGAGGCCGCGGCGCAGCAGCGGCTGTGCCAAGGGCCACCCGCTACCCGACCGCTCCTTACCTCTTGGGCGGAAAGGAAGTGGATGTGCAATAATTTCCTCTCGCTGTCCACCAACGGCAGGAAAGTAACAGTAACATCATCGTCGGTGTTCAAGTTAGCACCAGCACCTCGATTGCCATAACCATCGTTCTCCATGGCAACCAGAGCGGAGAAATGGCCCCTCGTGTAGCCCAGAGCAATAGGACTTTTCCAACAAAAACTCTGTTCCCATAACAAAGGCAAATATACACCTACGGCAAATTAAAACAAAGGGTAAGACTCAGAACTAGTGTTCGACAACGAAGAATTTTGATAGGAACCTTTTGCTTTTGGCTAAACACAGTAACAGCAGCGCTTACGAGCATTTAAAACATACTTGGTTTGGTCTACGCTAATGTAAGTCACACTCCTCGGTACAGCTAATTATTATTAGGTTAGCATGAGATTAGTCAAGCATCTCTGCAACTGTACAAGTTTAGACATAAAAGCCATTACAATTACAACCGGACCACATTACCATTCCCCTGAAATCTACGATCTACAGTACAGCGATGAACAAAAAACAAGGTTAGAAAAGCAGTCTTTCATGTTTGGTAACTCTTCTTAAAAATAAAACAAATTACAAAGAAAAAAAATCAGATGCTGCATCCCAGAAATAAAAGCTACAGTCAGATGTCTATTTTTACCAGAACAAAAATTCCACCATCTGCTTACGAAGCTTTTATTAATAAAAGAACTTACTGCACTAAATATTATTCAGTACCTAACTATGTAGCTTATCCCAGAGACAATGGGAATTCTCATAAACATGGTATTAATAGATTAACCCACATCAATTATACATATCTAGTCTCAAAAAAAAAAAAAACAACCAAATACAACAAATACGATGTCACAGATTGTGAAAGAAACTGCAGTTTTTCTCCCCGCCGTTTTTAGCCATAAAGACCGTAATTCGCTTGAGGTGCATGAAGTCTCAAAATAAAACGAGAACTCTTTTCTTTTAGGAACATAAATAATTCTTGGTATGTACTGCTGCAAGACAACTTAAGCAAAAGCATGCCTTACCTTGTGACTGTTTAAAAATAGCCATGCATAAACTTAAGTGCACATGTAGCATAGCAACCTTTCATAGTACAGCTGCTGCCAGTAAGTTAGGAATAGACGCTGCAGCAAAACAAGGCACTTCACTTCTCCAACATCCACGGAGATGGAAAGGCAACGCGAACATGGAAACCTGAGGCAGGGGGTAGGTTTGGAGGTTTTACTGAAGTTTAGAACTCCTCTCTCTTTGCTGCAACAAAAATGAGCGGGGGCTACCGGTAAATATTGGTCCCTTTTCCCGCCCATTCTTGAATTAGCAATCAAGACATACCTAAAAGTCCTTCCACTTCTTTTAGATTAAGATTCACACAAGTTTTTACAACATCTAGATCTAAGGACAAATCATCTAAGGACAATGAAGTCTCACTGTAATTCAATGCTAAACACAAAAGAGGCAGAACAAGGGTTAAGCGTTAGCCAAAAAATTTCAAGCCTTTACATTTAGGGAAAGAACCAACCATCTGGTCAAAATTCAAAGTTACACTGAAAATAACATACTAACAGTCAAATGTAATGACGACAGTCCCTCAATTCCTGGAAATTCCTTCATGCACGCACTGAGAAATAACGTTATAAACTTTTTTCCAAGCTTTAGTTTGAAGCATCAGCAAAGCAATCAAGCATCGAGGGTTGGAAACTAATTTATTAATATTGTATGCTTCGTTTAAATATGACGGTGCTATCTACATACATGTTGGTTAGGTGACTGAGGCCTTTCAGAACTGAAAGCGTCAGCACCCTCAGGATGACCGCTTACCCCTTTTCTCCCACAAGTTATGATCCTAGGGATATATCAAAAGGTCCCCTCCTTCCACTCACAAACTGCATCAGCTCCTCAGGGTACTTACTCTAGTGTGGCGGGCTGACCTTGGCTAGCTGCTGGGTACCCACCCAGCCGCTCTCTCACTCCCCCTCCTCAGCAAGATGGGGGAGAAAGCACAATGAAAGCTTGTGGGTCGAAATAAGGACAGGGAGATCACTCACCAGTTACCATCATGGGCAAAACAGATTCGATTTGGGGAAGACTGATTTAATTTACTGCCAATTAATACAGACAGTTAATTCCCTGCTGCCCCAAACTGGTAGATTTTGGCCCCAAGCACTACTCAGTGTTGTCAGGGCTACAGAAATCACTGATAAGCAAAGAGCCTCATCGCTATTAATATCTCACGTCTCATCTAATGACACAGAACTCCTGCATCAGGCACAGCTACATGACCTGTTCAGGAGTGGAACTAATCTGTGTTCCTCAACATAATCTCTATGCTGAAATTCAGCAACTTTTTGGAAATTTTTTTCACTGTTGTTTTATCATAGTAAAAATGCCACACTAATAATTTCCCCAAGTCAGAAGGCTGTGTTATACTTTCCATTCCTCCTCAACATTATGTGATGAGCTGCACAAAAAGGGAATTTCAGGCATTACCATGGAAAATATCCAGTGCTCTGAAGTTCTATGAAAGTCAATCCGATATAAACTGAGAGGTAGTGTGACAGTACTCGTGACGTGCACACAAGCTGCTGAAAGTAAAGAGTATGGGCTAACACCTATCCTGGAAGCCATCCACGTAGGATTGAGTTTCTCCAACCTGATCTGATGACAATTTCAGTCAGTCACCTTTTTTCCTGCTTAGTTTTAAAAGCTGTATATTCATGTCACTAAATACACGCAGTTAGACCAGGAGCATACTCAGGCTCAGTAAATGGATCTTTCACTGTCAAAGCCTTAATATTTAAAGCAGCGTTAACAGTCCATTGCAATCTAGGAAACAAGGAGGCTGTCAGTTATGGGATTCACAGCAGTTACACCAAGGATGCCAAACTGGAACAAGGAATCCCTGGAGAAAAATATTCTGATCGGGGGAAGATTTTGGGGGCAGATAGGGGGTTTACAGTACCTTCCAAGGTGCTACAAACTGAACCATGACATTAAGCAACCGTTAAAAAAATTCATTTCTCCATCTCTGTTATAAACCACAACCTTTCTCTCCTCTTTCTTTTTTGGTGAATGTGATCTTAAACACGGGCAGGGTGCTATACAGCAAGTCAGAGAAGCCCAAGCACTCCTCGGTTTCACCGAAGGGACATGTGCTAGGCAAAGCTCACACACAAGCCCAGAACAGCAAGTCTCCTGCCATTTACAGACTTGTCTTGGCAGCCCATAGTACCCCGAGTCCGATGGCTGTTTGGTTTCAGCTGTGCTGCTAGCATTTAATTAGCACACATTAACCACAAAAATGTGGCTGGACAAGGATAGAAGTACTCCAGGTAATTTGACACAGGACTCCTAAGTTCACCTGTTCAGTGTTGAGTGTTTCTATGGACGGATGGATGGATGCGGCTTGTGGCAAGCAAGTCACAAGTCATAAATATTTGTCTGACTAAATTCCTGGAAACGCGTGTCTAGCAAAACGTTGTCCCAGACACCCAATTACCTTCTGGTTCACAGAGCAAGAAAACAATTTCAGCAGATTTAGGCCACGTAATGCTTGTCTACCTCAATGCCCAATCTATAAAAAAAAAAAACAACAAACAAACAAACAACATTTTGCAAACCGCTCAGCCTTCGGGTGAAAGGCAACACAAACCTGAAGTGTCAGATCTATATCACACGAGTAACTGTTCTTTCCCAGTCTATCCTTTCATCATCTCAAATAAAAGATAACACGTAACTACAAAGAGTACCAGATTTTTATACAAGTATTTCATGTCCTCACATAAAGAGGTTTTGTCACTGCCCCAAACTTACAAGCCAAACACCTTCTCAGATTTTCTGAAGACTCTAAGTAGTTATAACAGGTTATACATTTGACATTAGCTCCGCACCCTGGAGTTCTTCTATATAAGGTTTGCCACCTCCCAAAGTTAGTGTACTTTTTTAAAAGTCACATTAAGAGATGTTTCAGGAGGTCCTCTACTAAGCTATAAATAAATAGTGATGTACTGGTGAAAACAACTGCAGGGCAGTAGTCAAGCAGATCTACTTCAGGCCAGGAGAACGAGCCACGGGCACAAGAAACCCCCTGACGCCCCGCAACGCAGCCGCAGTGCCTCATGAGTTCTTTCCACATCAGCTCTGTTTACTGCTGAGCACGTACAGATGCTCCCAATCCCTTCCTATGTTTTAATTCCTGTAGACAGGCAAATATTAGAGTGTTAGCATCTAATGCAGAGGAAAGTTGCTCAAACACGTATTTGGCCTGCAAAATAGAGTACACATCTTTACAAATCTACAAACATCCATCCAAGCAAAACTGGACTGAGTCAGCTAAATGTCTTCCTATTTATCTTAAGAATAGCTAGGCTGTTTGCCCAGAAGATTAGGAGGAGAAACAGTCGGAAAGAACCTGATCAAGCGATGCAAAATTATAGTACTACTTCAGAAACAGGTCAGTATTTACATCGCACTGGCTGTAAAGTGTGAATTACTGAAACAGATACATTTTAAAAACTTTCTTTTCACTACATCATGGAATTTGCTTTTACAGAAAGCAAGATTTACATTATCAGTCGACCAATATTTTGTAATTGTAACTATGTTACCTAATCTTATACCTCACATATAGAGCATTTATGAACAGGATTCCTTCTTTTTCAGCCTCTACAGCATACATTCGAGTTGCCACCTCTTTAATCAGCTACAAAAAAAAAAAAAAAAAAAAAAAAAAAGAGCTCAACTTGATCATTCTCCAGCCTACTCTAATTTCTCTACCCTTCTTTGTATACCCTTGCCTCTTGCTTTAGGGGTGACTCCTTTTCACTGCTCTGAAGCGCCGCCTCCCGCGACAAGGCATGCCCCTGCGTCCCGAAAGCGCACCCGGCAGATACCGCTGTCCTTCTGGCGAGCAACCCTGCCAACGCAAACACCTTCTGCCTGCCTCGCCCCCAGCTTTAGGGGCCTCCTTCAGGAAACGCTAAACACAGTTTAGTTTCTAAAACGAACGTTTACAGCCATTAGGACCACAAGCGAATGGAATTTCAGATTCCATTTATTAAACCTCTTGTGTCTTACAGCAGTACAAACCACACAACTTTTGACAAGTTTTCACAATCAGAGTATTTTATATAAACTATAGACTAATGGCATGTTGAACGGAGGTCAAAACACATTTTTTCTGTGGCGACAGGCAGCGTGCCCACTATACAATGAAAAACTGCAAGTTTTGAGGGGATTGTTTTGTTCTTTTTAATAGCTAATGGAAATTTACCTACCACATTATTCCATCCTCGTCCAGCTAGTAGCTTAACGTCACTCTCGACTTCCTTTATGATTTATAGCTGAACCTTTTTTAAAACTAAATTTGAAAAACCAAAGGCTTACCTTGAAAGCGGGTATATCCTAATGTTTCTCCTCGGAAACTCTTATAATATTTTACTCCATAAACTATAATTGGTCTTCTAAGAATATGTGCAAGTACAAAAATGTGTGTCTGCTCCAAACTCGCTCCAGGCTGAACCAAACACAAAGAAAGACAACACTTGAAACAGAACTTATCATTCCTTACTTTGAAATATAGTCTCCAAATTGAGACAGAAAATCCTTTTAAGAGTGATCTAGCTTTGACAGGAAAAATGAAAGACTGGAAGACTATTGTGTATCAGTTGGAAACAAGCAAAAACATTTCAGCTTGCACAAGAACTTAATCTGTCAGTAATAATTCTGTGTCCTATTGCCCAGATTCAATCTAACAGATTTCCTTCCCCAGTTAGAAGTGAAACTCTACATAATGCTTAGTCTAAAAATAATTCACTCGTCTGAGGAAAGGTTAAGGTAAATACCTTTTGATGATAGGAAAAGAGCACATCCAAAACAAATCACAAGAAAATAGCACGAAAATCATGTTTATACTTTAAAAGAGGAGTTAAAAACATTCCTATAGTTGGAAGCTTATAGGAATGTAAATCTCATTTTGGAGAGGAGTTATAAAAATATCAGCTTGCTGAAGCTGTAGCAGTGTAAGCTTACAGATCTGTAGGTATGTGGTAGGAGGTAAGTGTTGCAGGAGCTAGGAGGCAGGGCATTAAGTAGACGATTGCGTATTAGGTAATTCTACGGACTTCACTCTGACACCAAAAGAAACAGACTTTTTTGTACTCTCCTGCTGAATGGCAAGCTCAAAAATTAGAATTTTAAATGAACTTTTCCATCTCAGCAGGAAGAGTCTACCCAGTAATACTTTAAGATTGCCAGCTTAAGAGGAATGTTTTCTTTTGTAAGTGAAAATTCTTATTCCTGAGGAACACTCTGAGTTTCTGAAATTTCTGTTCAGAAAGATTAAAATATCCTTTCTAACAGCCATCTTATAAAGCAGCTTTCTTACCTGGCTTGCAAGAGAGAGTATGAATGCCCAGTCTTCCTGCCACTGTTCCTCTCGCAATGAGAAATGTAAACCAAAGCTTTGGGAATACCACGATTCCCACTCTTTCCAGCGTGTATAGAACCTAAAATGTTAGAGAAAGAGTGGTAAAGACAAAAATATTTACTCAACCACCTGATAGCAATATTCAACACTCATAATTCTTTATCCTAACTCTGTATAGAAGGGGGAAGAAAGAGAGTATACATCAATAAAACTGCCTTTTTTTTTTTTTTAATCTTCAGGAGACTCCATTTGCTAATCTCATTTAAGAAATCACTTGGGATCACAATGCCTACAGCAAACATGCTGTAATAGGTGCAAGTTCCTAACAGGCTGCTGGCTAGTTTGATACTTGCTGTAATATATTTTTTGAAGCCTTATTTAGGCTTATTTCTTTTTAAGTGATGATGTACAGGGAACAAAACCAAGACGTTCCATTTCAAGTAAGAGGAGCTGCTCATTCTTCTCATACAAACAATACAGGCATGCTCTATTGCTGACCATATCATGAGATAATTAACTCCAAAGTACTTGCGTATCAACTTCAAATAGACCGTGGTTAAGAGGCAGAATCTGGTTTATATCACTTTTTGGAGCAAAGACTACGGTAATTTCACGTTATATGGAATAGTTATAAAGCAGCGTAGATAAGAATCTAACATAGTGGGATTAATCTAATTTACACTGAAAGTCTAAAAGTCACAGGATTGGTATTTTTCTGTTTAAATTGAAACTAGCATTTTTGTACACTAGTTTAGTCCAATCTTTGTTAATCAATTACAAAGAAATATGACCTACACATTAAAAAGCAGATGTTGACTTTTTAAAATTTTAAACTCAGTCCGATCGCCGCACTATAGAAAGGCCACAACTTCATATTAGGAACACGGGTTTAGTGAACAGTGCTAAGCCAACTTTTAAACAAAGGCCTTTACTGTGAATACAAAGAAACCATTCTGAAGTTCAGCTTATTAAAAAAGTCATTGAAATGAACTCATTTAATTAAAATCTGAGAAAATTAACAGACAGTGAGTGCGCGTGGAAGAAACCTTTCCTATGCTTTCAGTAAAGATGTAATCATCCTAAAAATCTTGGTGTCTGTAATGGCTGTCACCAACCGGGCTGGCTTTCCCAGGTACAGCTAAAACTTCTGCGTCGCTTAGAGGGAATCTTCTGGATCTATCTACATTCCAGTTTCTATCCAAATACATCAACTGCTTCCATCTTTGCAGCTGATAGGTATTTTGTCTGGTTTCCCCCAGAAATGTCTAACCAAACACTTGAGCTAATTTAATTAATTGCTAGGTCTCCTGAAAGAAGGTTAATCAGACTTGGGGGGGGGACCAAACAAAAAAACCCCCACCACCAAAACACCCCCACAAAACAAAACAAAAAAACCTAGCAACCAAAAGAAAAAAAACCTACCCCAGAAAAGGTCTACTGTGATAGTGTTTTCCTAAAGAAGTTTCTTCTTGAGTTAGTCAGCCACAGAGTTATCTGTAGATGTTCACAGGAGGTAGCCTTGTAGACAGAAGTCAAGGCTCGAGATTCTGATCTCATTTAAAGCAAACTTTTCAGTTTAACACAAGAGAACTGAATGCATTTGTAAAAAAAAAAAATTCTGAAAGCCAATTTAGGGCATATGCCCGTTCTCCATCAAAAGCTAACAGCGGAATACAAAAATAGACAAATCAGTAAACTAAAAAAGCGTAGTCATTTCAAAAGCAAGTGGAAAAGACTCCACAGGCCAGAGCCTCTGGGAACTTCACTATTGAGCTTTTTCTGAGTACCAGACACTAGACTGTCTCTAGTAAATAGATTCTTCTTTGTTCAGCATCTGAACAAACATAACAAAATGAGGCCAAATGAGTTACATGAGTGTTCTGTGTCTGACTATAAAAATACCCGTTTTTAAGTATCTTTGCAAAGGCTTTGAAGAACAATTCCACTAGATAAAAGTTTAAGCATACTGTCGTTGAGACTAGTGATTGCATTTAAGAGCCTATTCCTTCAGCAACTGCCATTAAAGCCAGTGACGACAATGTCACTTCCTATCTGCTACATGTCCTATCCCACAAAATTAAAAGTAAATGTATCTTGGCCAACACAGAATCTATACAGCAAGTATAGATATAGGATATAGGATGTACAGGATGATCAATTCACAACAGAACTTAAGGATTTTTTTCGAATTTTTCCGATGACAAACTAGCAAATAGATTATCCAGACTAAAGGCAGGCAACTGATTCAAACAGCTATAAAGGAACACATGAATCCATTAAAAAAATTCCAGTAAGGATGAAGATTAAGTAAATTCAGAGTAAAATGCAAATTCTGTCTAGAATATGAACTAAAAAGCTTAACCAGATTTAATAAACTCTAAATAATGAGTGTTATGTTAGATACAACAGTAAGACAACAACGGTTAACACTAACATTTTGAAAGATTGGTTTAAACCTCAGTAGTTCACAGCATGTTTTTGGATACCACGCTTGGTTTTGTTACCATAAAGAACAAAACCTGATCTATCATAAGTTTCTGTTCTGGCCTCAGGGGAACTGCTTGTGATGCCAGAGACGTTCCCGCGTGGCGGAGATGCACACTCCGTTATAAACAACTCTAAAGTAGTGACAGATCCATTCGGAGACAGGTTCTCAGGAGAACTGTCACAGAAGCACCACTTTATTGAATCCAGCTCTGGATGCTAATTTTGGGAGTTTTCTCCAAACAGCAGGCATCTGGGGACAGTAATCACAAAAGCTACTTATAGGTACCCCTAAAACGAACCTTTGTTGTTGACCTCCCGTACAGCACATAGAGCAAGGGGACAGGCTCCTTCTCCAGTATGCCTGCTGATAGTGTTTCTCTTGTCCTCGACTACAAGAACATAAGAAATCCAATCGCCTGTGTCTTACGCTATTAGTCTTTATCAATCTCTTCCCTTAGTCCTATTACACACTTGAGAGCAGGTGGACGCTGCTGGGGGTCCAACTGTAAGAATTCGTCCTCTAGCAGAGGCAAACCACAGTATCGGACTAAAGAAGGTTGCCAGTGTAAAACAACGAAAGTTGTCTTACAGAATGATACATTAATTCTATGGCCAAATGACAGCACTAGTTAAATGTCAACACTCTGCTTTACTGCCATTATTTTAGCAGACAGAACAGGAACAAGAAGAGCAATACCGAAAAAAGTTGTAACTAAGCAGATGGAATGAAAATACTGAGAAGTTTATACAGGAATAAAAGGCTATCTTCTATCAACGATCTTCTGCAAAGCTTCCACCAACAGCAGCGAGGCACGGCAAGTGCGTGATTTACGTTGCAAGTAAATTCCAGTCTTAACTGTGGTTAGCACACTCTTGACAGGCACAGAGCTACAAGAACATAAAATATTCTCTGAAAGTATTTTACTCTCTTTTAAATGCTATTTGCTGAATATCACATACTGTCACCGAGTTCAGAATGTCCACGTTTCCAGTGCTCGCATTTAAAATACGCTAGATCTAGATTACTACATGAATCATGCTGTGACTCAACATCTTTGAGGCACACAATCCACAGTAAATTGAGGAGCAGTGGTTGCGCTTCTTTTTAATACTATACTATCAACTACTATGCTACATGGAAAGTTATCTCTAAAGTCAACACAGAAACTAACTTACCAATGCGAGCAGTCATGTAAACTGTCGTGAAGAGCTTTCCGCAGCACTGAATCCTTGTCGTAAATGCCCCAAGTGGCCTGTAGTACTGAATCAAGCAGGCAGTCCCCTGCAGTCCGATTCCAAAGTGCATATAATCTGCTGTCCAAGCGCGTACCCAGTTCCAGTGACCAGTTAATAATGGGAGATTCCTCCTCTAGCTCTGCAACGTGACAATAACATCTTTCAAAAGCTATATTCATTTGAAATCTCAGACAATCTGAACAGCACAGTAATGGCATAATCTCAACAATTCACCCATTTACATGAATAAAACTAAGTTCTCCTTCATACTACAAAAACAGGTGAACTACAACGGCTAAAGGCATTCCTTGGGGAAAATACTGTCGAGAAAAGAAGAAAAAAAACAAAACAAACCACAGCCTTAAACAAAGCATCACATCATTTGTTTGAGGATTGTTACTGAAGTGGAAAGATTTGTTCAGTTTTCTATAAAGAGCCTGTGACTTAAAACTGTAAAGCTTTAAAAAATCTTTAAAATTCAAAGATACGTTACAAGCATAATTTGTACAGACTCCATTCTCTCTCTGCCTCGTAAATAGACTGTAAATGTTAAAATTAAAATAATTCCAGGGTGAAGATTAACTTTAAAGCATTGAATCTATATTTAAAACAAATTCAGATAACAAAGCCACGTATATGCACACATGCACTTTTTTTTAATAACAGAAATATTCTCTAATAAAAAGCCAAGAGAGACTCTAGCCATTCTCGAGCACTGAGGGACGGACTTTTTAGTAGGCCCTGCTGCAATAGGACAAGGGGGGATGGTTTTAAACTAAAAGAGGGTAGATCCAGACTAGATATAAGGAAGAAATTTTTTACACTGAGGGTGATGAAACTCTGGAAGGGGTTGCCCAGAGAGGTGGGAGATGCCCCATCCCTGGAAACCTTCAAGGCCAGGCTGGATGGGGCTCTGAGCAACCTGATCTGTTTGAGGATGTCCCTGCTCATGGCAGGGGGTTGGACTGGATGGCCTTTAAAGGTCCCTTCCAACCCAAGCTATTCTATGATTCTGTGATTCGTTTACCTTTCTGAACATCTCTATCAAGTACTTCGTCAAATAACTTTTCTTGGACTGTGGGCGGTAAGTCTTCAATATCTGAAAAAACAGAAAGCAAATACAGAAGTCACTTAATGTTACTGTAAGAGACACACATTACCAGCCGATGCGAAGCAGAACTTATGCAACAGCTTCCACCCTATCATCCCTAGTGTCTCCTCTGAAAAGCTACTGTTATTTTCAGATCTGTCATTTGTGACCACAGGCTTCAGAGTGCACTGAAGTAGATATGTATCTCAGACTGACTGTCATACCTGTTATGCAGAAAGGATCGTCACAGCACGCGTAGGGTAAGAATGGATTTCTCTGAAGGAGAAAGTGAAGTAGAGAACCACTTTGAGGTGGGGTAAAAAGAGAGTATTTTCAAACCCTACTATATTTAGGACAGCTTCAGTCCTAAGCAGCAGTTTTCCACCCATCTGACTTGACTCCCCCTTCCCAGTTCTCCCCAATGGACAGGTACAGTTTGCCCAGATTTGATCCTGTACAGAACACCCACTTTCTTAGTCAGTTCATGTAGACTTCAACAAAATAGTTCAGAGAACCCCAATGGTCCGCAGGCCACAGTTTGCAGGTTAGAAAACAAGAAATGGGAAAACTATTGAGCTGTGACATGGAAAACGCCACTACTGACAACTGTTCCAAGAGCTTTACAGACAGGCTCTGCAACTGTGGATCTACCGTTATCAAAAAAAAAAGGCAGAAAATTGCGTAATGGGCAAAACTGGTGTAACTCCTGTATCACATAAAACACTAAACACACTTTGTAAAACTCAAACATTTGCTACACCTTAAAGATTTGCTCATGGCCTGCATTTCAATACCAGATAAGCAGTAAAGGGTTGCTAGGCAGATCAGCAACTAGAGAAACTTTGCTAGCTTCAGCACAATTGTGAAACTTAAATAAGGGAGTAAACCAAATAGATAAACAGAAACATCTAGTACCCCTCCAGGTAGTCTAGGGGATAATGACTGGGCTCTAAGTGGTATTTCAAGGGCAGAAGATCTCTGTTAATTCCAGTGTGGGATCTGCCAGTCCTGCTCAGATGTCCAATACCCTAGGGCTTCTACAAGTGAAGTCCACATTTAGGCACACGAGTTGCTACTGAAGCATACTATTGTTTGGTGCAGGCAGGGTGTTGTGGGGTGGTCTTGTCTTTTTTTTTGTATGATTGTTCTTTTTAAACTAAAACTGGCTTACAGTGGCCAGCAATCAATTCAGGAGTTTTGCACTCTCATGTCTGTGCCCTTCAGGAGGATCCTATCCATTTCTTTGAAAGATTGAGTGGAAGCTGGTTCCTAAACTACATCGTATAGGTAATATCTGAATAGGATTGTGTGATTTATACCACTATCCTTGGAAATGCTGTCTTGAGACCAACTGCTAACTGTTGACTACACAAGATGTTCAGTTGACTAAGTGTGATGGAAGTGGAAATACATTGACAGTCTTGATGTACGGAAGCTTTTGAACATTCTTATTCTTTAATTATTTAATGGCTATTACGTGTCAAAAAGCTGCACAGTGGTTTAAGACGTGTCTCTTGAAAATACTGAACAAATTCCTCAGTTCTGGCGAGAGCAACATTTCTCACGTGTGTTATGAAACGATTCTGTTGCTCCTCTTTCCCTTCTCTCCCCCAAACAGCAATGAAGTGTTAGTCTCTAGACACTTCGTACACCCACGCCGTCTGCTTCTCATACATGACCCACAGAATAAGACTGAATACAGCAACTCAAACCGATAGCTGTAGACAAGTGGTAAATATTATCCAGACTTTTTGAAGAGGAGGAGAGGAGGTAACACTCAACCAAAGAGGTTCCAAATATAATTCTTATAATGCTACTGTTTTATAAAAAAGACAAACGGATCTGCTGATTAATACAGTTTCCGTCTACACATTTTCTTACCTCTGGTAGCATTTCTATTAAACAAAACAGCTACTGAAGATTAGAAGTCTTCTAATAGTATTTTGTTAAGACAAACATTCTCTTGATTGCAGAGTGCCTCAAAAGTATTTAAAAAGTGCTATTGCTATAATCGGGTACAAATGCAAAGAATAGCTCTGGGCCTTAACAGAAAGGACTAACATAGCTGTGTGAAAAATCATACTAGAGCCCAGAAACATCTGGGCTCCAATCTTAACTTTAAACACACCCTTTCCTTAGTATACACCACTTTTCTTCAATTTCTTCGTGTCTAAAGAGGACAACAGATGTTCTCTTCAAAGGAACGACATATGGGTTAAAGTGTGCCAAAACTGAATATTAATAAGCAAATTCAACTACTAAATCTGACCTAAGCTATTAGAACTTAATAAATAAAACCTATACACACACACCACCACCATCAGAAAGTTAAAGTACACATCCAAAACAAGCAATTCTCAAGGAAGTGACAAAAAAAAAAAATCTTCCATCAGTAAGAAGAATTTTGTAACTACCTGCAGGTAACGTAAACGTTACAAGGTCAGTCAGAAAATAGCAAGCAAAGTCTCCCTTTCGTTGATGAAGAGATGCAGCAATTTCACGACGAATTTGTTCTGTGACCTCTGGACACACCATGGCAGGAATGCACTTCGCTGCATGTTGTGATACCTGTAACATAACACAATTACTGCGCTCAGTATTATTTCTAGTTAAATACGAAGACTTAGGTGTGATAACCACCAGCGGACAGTATTTTGTTAGCAAGTCATGCAACAGAAGTATAAACACTGGTACCCTGAAAGACTAAATGTTTAGTGACTTTCAATGAATTAATGTCTCATTTGTCATGTAGCTGATAACATAAAGCTGGTTAAAAACCTCTTTAAATCAAAGAAGTGAATTAACACGTGACCAATTCCAGCAGGAAAAGGAAAGCAAAAAAAAATAGATAAGAGCTAGAAACAATAGGGAATATACCTCAAATCTTATGCACGAGCCCAGTCTACATTTAACAAAGAACTTCATTACCACAGCGCAAGAGAGTTTCCTACAAAGGATCTTCCCAAAAACTATTAAGCTAAGATGCTTAAATTTCTCCAGATTCTAGTCACCACTGGCAGCAGGAACGCATTCAATGATACAGGGCAAGTGACACAGGGATGACATCAGATATATATTTAAAAAAAAAAAAAACAAAAAACAACCTTTAAAACATTTTCACTAGTTAATACCCTAGAAAAGGAAAGTATCACTGTGGCTCAAACACTACTAAGCATTTCCACAAATGGTATGTTGAGTAAGTATTCCTAGAAACTGAAACAAAACCAAACAAAAAAAACCTGGAAGACAGTATTTCAGCAAATTAACTTGTTTTTAAATGTGTAACTCCATCCCCCCAGAAAGCTAAGTAAGCAGCACAAAACTACTGATATTAGCTATACATAAATATATACTCTTCTCAAGGCTTTAGCTACCTTTGTCTTACTACTTCTACTCTTTTTAATTACTCAACCCTACGCATTCCATCATCCTTACGCGCTTCTCGGGCACGCTACTTTTCTCAGGAACATGCGCTTTCAGAATTGCATTAAGCATCAAAAGAGGGAAGGAGGCAGAATAAAAATTTGGCTCTGATCCGGTGAGGAACCAGAAGTCTGAGGTGAAGAAAACAGACAAAAAAAGATAACGGAATTACTTATGGGCTTAGGAGGAGGGCAAAGATGGAGGCGGGCAAAGATCACCAGAAGTGAGGTGGACCGTACAAAAATATACAGGGAAATGGAACATGCAAGAGCAAAGAGACCACAGCGAGGAACCAACCAGGCTATAAAGTGGGCAAAGAGTGGAAAAAAATGCAGCAATTTTGCAAAGCAAGAAATTTGCCTTTCTTTAGAAAAGCAGCTCCAAAGAAAACCAGGGAAGAAAGACCAGGTAGACTGATTCATTAACAAAATTCAGAAAAGACTACACTGTCATTGATGTCTGTGTTTTGCTTTCAGGGCATTTCCTCTCCCCCACCCAAAGCGCAGGAAGCCTCACAATAGCTCACTTCCACCGCCAGTAAGGTCAGAACCTGTGCCAAGACCGCTCATTAAGGAGAAAACTGAACGTCCTCAAGACCACCACATACATACAGTCTTAAAGTAAACTTGCTTCTTAAGTAGAAACATCAACAAAGGCACAAAGCAGTAATTCATGTAGTCTAATAACACTAGCCTCTATCTTCCAGCAAATAAAGTTACATGTCACTGGCTGCAAACAATGGTACGGTTACATGAGGTTCCTATTCACTCTATGCAAGGGCCAAAGTAACTCACCTCCGTAAGCAAAATTGCTAGCATATCTTGTCTCTGAAAGCGTATTGCCAGATGTACAAGTGTGTACCCAACGTCAAAAGCAGAAGGGCGATTTAGCAGGCGTACTTCATCTGCAGTAAGCTGGCGGGCAATATCTCCTCCTGATGACTTGTAAGCTTCAACAGCAGCTAAATCACCTTCTACAACTCCTGAAGAAAAAAAACCAAACAAACCCAATTCATTTTAGCTAGTGAATGAGCCACTCTGGATGAAACCACCTTATTTAACACAGTTTACCTCTATCCCAATACAAACCTAACATACAAAGATCAACTGCATATCAGGAAACTTGCAATTTTTTATTTCTTTCTTTAAACAGAAGACTACAAAATATTTACACTTACCTCACCTCCTAGACCATTTCCACTATCCAAACTAGTTAGAAGATATGGCAGATATGAAGTGGGGCCGAGGCCCCTTGATGAAATACCTAGCATAACGTACTCACTAGCGTTTCATTTGATCAGCAGTGCTGAGGGAAAGTCATTCATTCATAGTACCGAGATTCGTTTGATTATTACATCTTCCCTTTTAACTTATCTTAAAAACAAACTACCAGATCTAAGAAATAGATCTCTTACAATGTTTTTGGAATAAAAGTCTTTTTTGTTTTCCCAAATATGGTTTAAAACAGCTTTGGAAGAGGGTACAGAGCACAAAGTTTCTCTTCAGCTCACCATCTCTGCTACTAATTGAACTTACACAGTTATCGTTCCGGGTACTCCATTAAAACTGAATTAAAGGGAAATTACACACACACAGAGTATATACTTTCTAAAGCAAGATGGGGGAGCGGGGGGGAATCCTTAATATCTTCTAGAGTCCTTGGGAAGCTCTAACTTCTGTACCATGCTTCATATCAAGCCCATTCATGCTGAATGCATTCTTTAGCTGCAATTATCAGAATACACCATCAGCAAGATGTGATGGCCTTAAAAGTATTGGTTCCAATAGAATACTTCCTAAATTTAGAAATTCCTTCAAATATAAAGATTCTATTTTAGATATATGCTTCATAAGAGAACAGTGCAATGCTGAGTTGAGGAAACAGAAAAGTGATCTCAAAGCCATCTTTAACAGAGAAGTAAACAGAATACTTCTAATTCACTACTGAGATGCAGCCCTATTTGCAGCAGCTCGAGGACAGAAGAGTAAGGGCGCAGATCACAGAAACGAGAAAACCCTCTCCCCTGTTTTCTCTAGCTAAACCTCCTTGCCAATCTCTAAGAATCAGCAATTCAGCAGAGGCTACGAGGCTGGAAATTGAGACCCAAGTCTATCCTTCACTCAAGTTGCTTACCAAGACTCAAAAATTGATCAGCAGGGAAAGAGGCAAGTCTCAATCAGGGCACTCACTCCCATTCAGGACTAAGATTCAAACAACAGACAGAAAAACCAAACAAACAAAAACCCCCAACCAACCAAAAAAACCCCACCAAAACCAAAAAACCCCACACAACAAATTGAACTGCCTGCTACCATAGAAGCACACTAACTGCTGGGTTGCTGGTTAATCCGGGATTTAGGAAAGCATTCTTAGCTCAGCCAAGAAGTCCATTACTTTCAATACTGAGATTATAAAGCTTTCAGAAGAAACACAGAGGGGAAAATGGATTGTCAGTGCAAGACATTTCTCTACAAAGTTATCAGCTCTGCTTAGTAAGCCTCTACAGATAAAAGTTAGATTATTCATTTCAATGGTGGTCTAAAGCAGACAAGTTCCAGAATATAAAGTCAACTGCAAATTTCAGTCATACATCACCTATCCATTCATCAAGGACTCCAAAGTCCTAACAGGCCAGGGCAGAACGAAAACAACAGAGGACAACAATTCCTTTGTTTTTTGATGCCCGTTTCTGGTCCGCCAGAAGACATTCCCATTCCACTCCAGCATTAATGTCTCATTCTGCTTAAGTGCCTGCCTGTGTATTCACCCCAGATGAGTTAAAGAATGAGTCGGACAAGCGTTATGTCTGTCCAATTTTAGTTCTTGTTCTGTAAGACTTAGAACTTTGCTGATGAAAAAATATTTTCTTTTAAAGCAAGGAACTGCTACTGATGGAGAAAAGCTACTTGAGTGAAGGGAAATGAACACTGAAAATTCATTGGTTTTCGAGACGTTCTCCAAAACATGCATCAAAGGAATGCAATGTGGGATGTGTGACCAACATCGCTGCGCTCCTGTTGCAGCGTTTCCACTTCTGGGTGGAAATAAAACATACCAAAGCAAAAGGTACAGTTTTGTCAATATATGCTGTATCCATAACAAGAATGCCAAGCGTAGCATTTTATTTCCATGCAATCGCAGTTATGCCACTTGGCAATACCAAGGCTGCTTGGGATATATCATTCCAACCAAATGCAGCAAACTGACTTGTTGGGGGGTGTTTTTTGTGTAGATATCTACATATACATAGATAGCAAAATCAGACAATTCCTCTTAAAACAAGTCATACTACAGCTCTGGCACAAGATCATCTGTTAGCAAACACTCGAGAATCCACAAGGAAAGAAGAATCTTGATACAAGAGCAGACTCTCTGCTACCTTATGACACCTTCAATTTTTTATTATTATATTCATTTAGGAAACACATCTTGTTAAAGACCAATAGCCACCTCATACCCTTTTACATTTTAACCACTACTATTGACAGAGGAAAGATTCCAGTTACCGCATCCGCACCTTCCGCCACACCACCCAATGACAAACATACCAAAGACCACCCAAGTGTGGTAGGTAGCCACTCTGACAATCCAAATATCCCAGACTAATTTCAAAATTCAAACAATCAAACATCCCCAAAATTATCTTTCTATGACAATCAGACCCAAGTCATCATAGCAACTCCAGCTGGCCAGCCTGTCACACGACGCAGTAGTACATGCTACTACAGCCTTAAGTCAGTGCCGGGTCAATTCATATTTGTCATTACTCTTTTAAGCCCCCAGCCTCAGCTGCTAAGGCAACTTATTACCATCCCACTCCTAACCAAACCTCAGCAACAACCGAGGTCCAAGACTGATGCTGAGAGGCAGTCACGTGAGGTCTGGCAATGCCTTCAAGCACTAACTACTACAAGCTGCAATAAGGATCCAAATCAGTGACACGTGCTGTACGCAGCACTGCCAGTTCTTGCAGTTTATTCCCACGTCTTGCAATACTTGACATTCCCAAAAGCCCCATGTCCTAGAATTAATTACTAAAAGTGTTACATAAGCTGTCATTTAAAAAGTACATTTCTAAACCTCACTGATTAAGTTTAAGCTAAAGATCAATACATACATCAAAAGCAGGCAAACTGTATATGCTTTCTAGGCCTTATTTAAAAAAATCAAGATTGTAAATGTGTTTTAGGTATAGGGCTGGCAATACTTGATCTAGAAGTGAAGAACAGTGATGATGTGCTAAAAGACAGATCAAAGTAGCACAGTTACAGCTCACGAAGGGATGGCAATGCGACCATGTGCATGCATCGTATCTGGTATTCCTCTATTCCTTCATCCAAACAGCCAAGTGACTATTTATGGCAGAGAGAGGGAAGGAGAAGAAAAAACAAACAAACAGGATAAAAAAAACCACGCATCAGGAAATTTTTAGATCAAGTCCAGACAAACTCAATTCTGGAGGCACTAACCATTTTGTAACTGAGTCTCAACAGACAAACATGACACACCAAATCAAACCATACAGAGCTCATTCCGCAAAATTTCTGCACAGAGCCCATTACAAGTTTATTTACTTGTAAGAAGCTTCCTCTTGCAAACCTGCCGCATGCTCTCATGTCTGGTACTAACCTGCACTGAAATACTGTGACCCAAGTACCCAGGGCATCACTACTGCCGGGCCCATACTCTATGGTCATCACAAACCTCTTTGGCCCCTCTTAGCCACAGCAAGGAAAGTCCAAATTTCCCTTTACTCGTTCTACCAAATATCTACTCCATTTTAGCTGCTTCAAAAGAACAGGGAAAATTCCTGACAGCTCGTCAGGTGCCAGCCTGTTCACACTGCCAGTCAGTACAATCCAAGGCTGCAGTGAACACTGAGCAAAAACTATAGGAATAACAGGCAGATTGCCAGAAATCTGAACCAGAAAACACAGATCTTGCCCCAAAACTATGGGGTAAACTTGCCTACATGAAACATTCCTAAGAACTGCCTGCAATTCCTAAATTCAGTATCACTACTCCAAAACGAGGTCTTAATATGCTTTTATTGACAATAGGAGGCACATTCCTACAACGCCTTTGATTTCTGTCGGATGAATGAGCGCCTCCAATTCATTAAGTCTATTTAAATAAAGCTTAACAAAACACTATTTACAAGAAATATTACAGAAATATTTACTGATGTTATAATTCACTACATTTCATAACACACAAGTGCCTGATTACTTACACAAGCAGCCTTTGAATCGCGTTCTGATACAGTGCCGTGCCAGTTGGATTATTCCCCACTGACACCCACCGCATTCCTCAGACTGTTAAAATGTCAAAAGGAAGAGTGGCATTTGCCTGAAGATTGTTCACGCAGCACCCGCGAGCGCTCCAGCAGCCAGACCTCTCGCGAGGGCACAGCTCTGATTAATTACAAGAGCTGCACAAATGCAAACAGATCCTCATGACTCAATGTCCACTTCTGATCCGCAGCAAGAACAGCTTTTCTTTTAAGTGGACTCCAGAAATGTTCGTTTGGTATTATCGCAACTGAAGACAGCAGTCTGTGCACCCCGCCACCCCCCCCCAAAATTGTGCTTTGCTTAATGCGCAAACACATGGCTATAGCCTGACATCCTAAGGGACAGGACAGAACGCCAAGTGCTGCACCCAAGTCAGGAGAAAATACAAGCGCAAGTCAGTATTCGGCGTTTACAGGTTCAACTGTGTTCCCGTCTGCAATTCAGGCATTTCCTCTTATTGGAATCTTCTTTCACAGCACCGGGAGCCAAGGCTTTTTCTTCTTGTAGTAAAGCCCCGGCTCTGTATTACAGATCGCACATATCGGGAATATACAATCTCGGTATACATGAGAAGATACATGATAGAGATTAAGAACATTAATTAAAAACACTAAATTTAAAAAACATTAATCACCCAATAACAACTATTCGTACCATCTTGATACTGCATTTTTCCTGCTACAACCGTTATAACCATCATCTGTATTAGCTATCAGATACTACCCTTGCTCATATTAAATAAGCCCATGATTAGCCTAGCTGCTACAACCAAATTACTTCAGCTGAGGTGCTATTAAATTTACTCTTTAGAACATGTAAATATTTATAGGGTTTAGTGCAGTTAAGTAAATTTGGAAAATACGCAAGAGCTTACAAGCATATCTAGAAAACTAAATCCTGTTTGCCCTAATTACACCGTCCCAATGACTCTGCGACAGCCAGATGTAAAAGTTTCCAGAGAAAATACTACAGCAGCAGCCTTTATTTATTTCACTATCTTTCTGATAGCTCTGGAGCACACTGGCTGGCACAACTTGCAAATGAAAGAGGCAAATTCTTTCAAATAGACCGATGCAGTTCTGCCATTTTTCTACAGGGCAGCAGAGAGGCCGGGGGAGACAGACCCGGGCAGCGGCCCTGCCCCAGCGGGTCAGGACAGAGGCCCACCAGCTCCACCAACAGCTTCCACCAGCAGCAAGGCTTAAATACGCAGTGACAGAGACTAAAAGCAAGTAATAACAGGGAATAGTAACCCTCGCCTCAACCACGTTTGCTGTTAATGTAGTTAAAGGTTCCTCAGCAACACCTCAGTTGAACTGCTGGGGAGACAACCGAGCAATTGCAGAGCAGCGAAAAGCAGGGGGTCAGCCAGCCTACAGCAGCCGATTCTGCAGGAGGCTCCTGACCCTCAAAAACTGTGAAAGCATGACTGTGTCTTACACAGGCACATACACAGTCTTGCAGATACTACAGGGCAGGCGTTCTAAATCTTTGAAAAGGCTGAACAGGATTAAGCTGCAATGAAACAAGCAAAACCAAAGAGAATTAATTTCAATAATATACCTGCTAAAATAAACAACAACACTTTTTGCTAAATTAATGAAGGAGTGTGAAGATGCCTCTGTTTAGATGAAATATCTAAACAACCCAAAGATTCGAGACTTCTTTGATTCAAGGAGGTAGCAATGCTACGGTAAACAACGTGCTCTCACGTTTGAGTAGACTACAAAAGGAAACACTTCACCTTAAGGAGGTCATTGTGCCTCCTGTGTGGGACAATTGTAATCAACTTGCTATTCCTTGAACGGCTTAGTAATAGAAGGCAAATTCCTCAAACAACCAAATTACACATTTTAAAAGTCAGAAGTAGAGACAGATCCTTCTGCCACATACACCAGATCAGAAACACGGAGCCCTGTGCTGCTCCTCTTCTGCTACAGATACAACTGCAAGTGGTCTACATCACAGATGAGCTCTCATTTACTCATCTACAGACCAGTCCTAAGATCGGTTTAAAGTGCCAAGGTGACCTTCCAGCAAGCGAGGGGCTGATCAACTGACACACTAAAGCCTAATTCTGACGCTTGTTCCAAGTCTCGCTGCTCCTCTAGCACCGCGAGTGCCGAGGGGCTGTGGTCTGGCCCGGCGAGCTGTAGCATCCTCTGGAGCTCAGCCCTCACCCTCTCCCAACTCTTCACCAGGGGTGCATCAGGTGGCCATAAAGAAAGCTTTGTTATCAATAACTACTCCATTTCAGCATTTTGAACACCAAAAACATTCAGTCTGAGAAGAATTTCTCCTCTTAGAGGAAGAACTCCTTTGCAAGCAAATATAACATCAATTAATATAAAAGGGAGGGACTGTCTGAAAAACCTTTATGGGCCTCTAACCACACCCTCCAGTTCATTCTCCTCTTCCTTCATTTCCAGGACCTCCCTTGTTGGTATTAGCACACAGTCAACAGCAGACCACTCTCTAGGTAACGACAGCTTGAGACAGAACCTTCTGTATACTAACTTTTTGAAAATCTTCAAGCTCAGCAACTTGCATCAGCTTAAAAATAAGTAACTAACTGCCAAGAAGACATGTACCTTAAACTTGAAGCCACCCAATGCATGAGAGTATGACTATCACCTGTTCTTTTTTCCATGCCAACAGCTCTTACACCTACATACAGTCTATGTAGTATGTTTCTAACATATTCATTACAAGACAAAGCGGCACACATATAAGAACTGTTGAAAGATGTCCTTATCCCCTCTCCTATCTGTCAGAGGTGTCCACACCCCTTGCTGCATTAAAGGCCGATCGGCTGCTTGCAGGGTTGCACCCTAAAGGGAGGCTGGACAGTAGAAAATCATAAATTATATTAAAGTTAACCATCAGTGCTTCTAAGGCAAGTTTAAATAACTATTTTCAACTTGATCATTTATTCAATTATTTTTAGCATAAAATATCACTGAGCATTTAAAAAAAAAAAGTCAAGAGACCAAAATAAAAGTGTGTTTCAGGAGTAAATATTTTCTACCCATGAGTGAGGCATGCAGCGTTTTACCTACTCTGAAAGATATACACACCCCCCAATGTAAAGTAGTTATCATAGAACACACATACAGGACACAGACAACAACACAGCAAGATTTCTTACCCAGGTGAAAGTTGTAAGCTTACATCACTGTTACCTGGCACAGCAGACAAGCGTGCCAAGTCACGCTCCTCAGTACCACGAGGGAACGGGGGAAGGAGGCCAGGCTGTACAGCTCACACCAGGGACTCTTCCCCCCCCCCAGCCATCCCAACAGGCACTCTTTGCCACATCTAGCCAAGGCCAGCGTGGCAGGTAGTCACCTGTCAGTGACTAATTCATGCTGTGCTTCCCCTCAACTGACACCAGCAAGCACCAGTGCACGACCCTTCCCCACCTCCAGCAGCTTGTTGCCACCCATACACTTCCCACTCCCTTACTGCAGCACAGACAACCCCAGCAGGGTTTAGCTGTACCATGGATGCGATGAAGAAACCAGTTTGGGTTTACTAAAACAGCAAAACAAACAACCGACCACACCCCCCACAAAAACATCCCCTAATCAAACTCACAAGTTCATTTTTAGCAAGATTAGTGTCCAGATGCGCTTCATGGCATGACGGCATGCAAACACACCAGGAGGAGGACAGGAACAAGCAGCTAGGAGGACTACTTTGGGCGGCAGTGCCAGCTGGAAGCACCTTGGTAGGTCAGCCCCTGCTGACTGCCTTTACCATCGGTGAAGAGCCACAGGCTCTGCGAGCCACGGATCAGGAGGCAGCCCCCACCCCTCCTGCAGCCGCAGAGCAGCCCCGGACACTGCCCAGCCAACTTCATACCTACGCCTGGACACAACGACCCTCCTTTCCCACAGGGTCTGTGAGTGTTTGGGTAACACATTTGGCACCATTTCAGAAAACCGAAGGGAGAAAAGGACACAGGAAAAAAACCCTGTAAGAGAGATAAAGTCGTCAACAAAGGAAAAACTAAGCAGACACATATGTAGGAACACTAGGAATGAACTAACAATCCTTTTAAGGATGTACCACAAAACAAGATTCATTACAGATAACTCTAAATATTTTGGATTTGTTTAAGAAACATGCTCTTAGTTGTTTCTTTCACACAGCTAAGAAGAATGTCCGTCTGCTTGCTTTTGGAGCCACCATCCCCAGCAGGGAAGTCTGGCCCACGATGGCAGCAGCTACCTTACTGACCTGAGCCGAAAGACAAGAGCATGCTCTCTTGCAGCAGTTAATAAGCAGGATTGGAGGAGAAATGAAAAGGAGAAGAAATGCAGTTTACTTTTAACCTGTGGGCTACGGTTCAAGCTCAGGAGTTAAAGACACAACGCAAGAACCCCCAGCAGTGCCCTGCAGCAACCACACTCCGCTAGCACCACTGTGAAGCCCAGCCCTGCACAGCCAGGAGAGGGGAAGCTTCAGCAAGTACAGCAAGTGTAAGCCCCAAGCAAACTCCGAAGGCTAGAAAGGTTTTATAGTCATGACCATCCTCATCCATTTCTACTACTTAAATCCACAGCGAGCTGTAACCAGCGTCACCGGGACCACGGCAGTACTGCTGCTCTTACACACCAGCTTTCCTAAGCCCCACAGACCACCAAACCTCTCTGGCAATCTCTTTGGCATAGATACCATGAGTCATATGTTAGTTCCATTGTCTTTATTGCAAATATACATTAGCTTCCCCCGCTCCCCCAAGAAATGAGAGTCACCTTGGACTTCATGTTAACCTTGTACTAGGCCAGTATAGCAGAGAGCATTGGTGTCCTTGCAGAAGCCATTCATAATTTCTCATTGTAATTCAAACTGGCATTTCCTAGAATCACAGAATCGTTAAGGTTGGAAAAGACCCTTAAGATCATCGAGTCCAACCGTTAACCCAGCACTGCCAAGCCCACCACTAAACCATGTCCTCAAGCACCACGTCTACCCGTCTTTTAAATACCTCCAGGGATGGGGACTCAACCACTTCCCTGGGCAGCCTGTGCCAGGGCCTGACTGCCCTTTCGGTGAAGGAGTTTTTTCTAATATCCAGCCTAAACTTCCCCTATTTGTAGCAAGTCATGTTATTTAACAGCCATACTTACTAGATGTTCTGCTTTGATTTTAATAAATTTTAACTAAATGAATCAGTTCTAAAATCTCATCCTTTTGAGAAAGAATCATTTGACAGATACATCCACTGCTGCAAAAACCAAGCCAATAACAAAAATAACATCCAAGTCCATTTACTTGCAGAGTTTGCAAGGGGGAATGCCACTAATCCTTCTGATTCGGAAAGAATACCCTCCATCAAGGAAACTATTCATGCAGAAACACAAGAGTTGCACTCATCAAATTTTGTACAGCCTAGATTTGCAAGGAATAGAAGCCTCGATGGCGTATTTAGTTACTGATGGAGCATTAACGTGTGTCTCTCATAAAACAAAAAAACCACAAACACGCACAGGTACTTTTCTAAATCCACACAAGGTACACATTTATCTTCATGTTTCAGCTAAAAAGAATGAATGTGGAAAAAAATAGTCTGATGCGTGTTTTTAATGAAACTTGACATTAAATTTAAAATCTAGTAAAAAGAATTTTATATTGGAGTTGAAAACAGGGAGTTCAAGTAAACAGCTGTCCTGAAGTATCAAACATTTTCCTTCCTACCTTCTGAAAGATAGTATCTTCTAAGAGAAAAGAAAATAACCATCTGCCAATAATTACTCCTACTCCTCTAATCTTTGTTTTTAACTTCAGGGAAAGCTACACTTTGTACATCCAAAACTTTAAACTGATACATCTCTCCCACAGAAGACAGACTCAAAGCAAATGGATCCTGCACAACCGACGGAGCTTAAACTCGGAGGTGTGCAGTCTGAAGCTACCGAATCCTAACAAGCCACCACTTGTCAGCTGGACCATGACAACAGACTACCTACCAACTCTTACTCCATCCATTTTCACAAACTTACTTGACATTTAACATGAGCTTGTCCTATTTTGTAATTGTGTTTGGCTAAGGATTGACAAGTGTTCAGCTCAGCTAAAAGTCCACAAGAGCTCCAGCTGGCTAACAAACAGTAACTCACTAAGTCACAATAAACTCGGTTGATTTCAATGGTAAGACCAAATGCTTCAGGCAAAATTGTTCAATTTACATTTAAATTGTTTTAAGTATGTCACATTACGACAACAAAACAACCAGCACAAATGTGGCCTAATCCTTTTAAAATTACTGGTTAAACTGGTGTACCTTTCCCATATAGATACACTCTGCAAAACGTCCAGAGACAACCACAAAAGGATCTATGAAGCTTTCATCAATCTTTCTAAGGTTATTCCTGCTGCAAGTATTTGGAAAAATACGACATCTGTGATACGCAAAATGAAATTCTGAAATGAAGGACTGATAGTTAACAGCTTTGGTTGCTGTTTCCCCCCCCAGTTAAAAAGTTGAAGTATAGTAAGTGTTTAAGTTACAGAAAGGAATCCATGAGATCCTTCAGCAGAACACTAGTAAAAATCAGCAGAACACTACTCCATTTGCATTCTGGCTTTCTCATCAAGATCCCTTCAAGATCAAACTATTTCCATTTTAAAAGAACCAAATCATTATTGCCTCACAAAATTTCTATGAGCATAGTTTTGAGTTTCATGTACAATTGTATAGTCACAACATTAAATACTTGCAAAACTCATGTTCTTAAATATAAACACAACCATTCCACACAGATTAAATCTGAAAGCGTGAAATACTTTAAGCAACATTGGAATAGTAAAAAAAAATTTTCACTTTTCAAACAGCAGAGGAAAAAAAAACCCTAGTATTTAATACAATTGCTACCAGAATGCAAGACTCTTGTAGGGCACAGGAACGACCCCCAGCAATTGATCTTGGGTATTCGATAACTTACGAAATACCACACAAAATTTCAATTGCTTCATTTCAGAAGGAAAAAGCACCATTCATCTGCTAGCATTAAAGGAGCCGGAAGTATCAGGAAATACTGAGGCATCTAACTATTTTCAAAAGGAAATGTGCTTGTCCAACTGTTCACACAACACAAAAATAAACTGGAATATTTATTAGCCCAGAGAAACCAAACCCATGACACCCATAAAAACATTTACACCTGATCAAATATATTAAATAAAGCAGCTCCACAAATCAGTTTTTCAATTAAAACAACCATGAAGTGACTTCATGAAACATTAAGGAACAGTATGAGACATACTAGTAGCACCAGAGTTTCAAATGAAGTGTTTTACTCTAAAAATAGTTGCGTATTTCAAGTGTTTAACCTGCCTGTATGCTAGGGCACAAGATATCTGCTTCTGGGAAGTTACAGCACAAAAGTTAACTCACAAGGTCAATAACTGAAGAAAACCCTGCTCTCACATGTCTCTGTTCTTTAACAGCATTGGGAGAATTATCCAGAATTTCCTTAGGAAAGCACTAAAATACAAAACAAAATTGGTATTTGAATTTTTTGAAGTAGTCGACTAGAAAAATACTTTCAGAAAGCCTGTAAACATTTACAACACAGTATCTGTATTAATACAACATTATTACTTTCAAGGTCAGTATTACACATGCAGTTTCTTGGAGCTACATATTTTGGTGTTATTTTTAACATCTGACAGAGCATCTTGTACTGTTGCAAGCTCTACACTGTTTACAAATACTCCCAAGCTGCAGCTGCTGATTCTACTAGCATATCTTGCCAGAGCAAAAAGAAGAGTAATTTTAATTATCCAGTAATGGCATTTTTTTTACGGTACTATATGCATTACATTGTTCTGTAGACTGGTTTTGTAATTTTTCCACCTTTCGAGGACTACATAGAACAAGAAGATTTGGTTACAAGGACATCCATTTCTACAAAAGGTCAAAAAAGTCCAAGCATAGTTGGGAAACACATCTAACCCTGTTCAGATTATGGATGAACTCTGCTCCCTCTCGTAGCAGGTGCTATTTCAGGAACTTCTACATTTGGTTTACTTTTTAAAATTAAAATGCAGAGATTAAAAAAAAGCCGTTTCAAAACCAAATGTCAAGTTTATGTTTTAATTCTTCATTCGCCAAAATACCTAACCACAGGCATAACAGTATAAGGTAATAGCAAAAACTTACCAACACAAGCATTTAGAAACAGCCAGTCAGTCTTTTTCATTCTATTTTTTATTTGCTTTAGTTTTTTGAAGTCAACTTCAAGTTCTTCCTTGCTGCCAACAGCTCCAGCCAATTCAATTCTTTGGAAGTCCATTTTCACGTCAGATTCACGTTTGGTTGTAGGTGGAGATCTTCTTTGGCTATTACCACTACTACAGCTTCCTCTCCATCGAGCTCTGTCTTGCTCGTTTATGATTGAAGAAGCCTCTTCCGTGTCCGCCAGTTCTATTGCTTCTATGTTGTTAGGTCTGGGATGATCACATACAACACATTTCCTGGCCTTCGCCCAGTTTTCATATGTACAAACAGAACAAGTCCAGTGCTGAGCCCTTGTGTTTAGTTTATTTCTGTCATTATATTCCTCACACGGATCAACAGAAAAAGGGACCGGTCTTGAACCAGAACCTGAAGACTGAGGAGACTCTGTGGGACTCCTGGTCCTACGTTGAGACAAGCACTGAGTACACCTTATCGCTCTTGGCCAGTTCAAGTATGTGCACATGTGGCACGACCATTTATTTGCACTTTCCATACTGTACGATGATTTAACCCTTGGTCTTGCACTAGAATCTGGACATATCAAAGGACTACTCCCTCCTTCAGTGCTCGTAGGATCCCAGTCTCTACCAATATCACTTGAACCACTTTTAAATGGATCTTCTGTGATAATTGTTCCACTAGGTCTCTGAGCACGACACATGGTACATTTGATTGCAGATGGCCAATTTTCATATGTACAATACTCACAAGCCCATTTAATTCCACGCTCTGTCATCGTGCACTTCTTGAAATGAACTGCTTCAGGCAGAAAGCTAGGTAATCAGAATACATCATTAGTACACAATGGTTGCATAGGAGCTCTGTTTCAAAAAAAAAAAAAAAGTAAATGAGATTTAACCCAGTTGATGTGTACTGCACCAAATATAAAAATCAGGCTGGGCAAGTGGGCAATCTTTTTTTTCTTGATACTATTAGAACATCTAGGGGGAGAAAAACCACTATGAAAAGCATAAGACGTGAGCTAACAGCATTTTAAATGCAGAATTCAGGATCTCTCAGTGCAGAAATGAAAGGAAAACTCAGTCCTGCATTTCTGAAATTTCTTAAATTTGCACAGAGGCTTCCAAAACAAATTCAGAAAATAGACATGCATTAAGCACTGAGAATACTGGAGAAGAGACCAGAACGGCCACAGAAACGAGTCACAAATATTAAATTATTAAAATAAAACTCAATATGAATACAGCAGCACAAGAAAAGGAACACGAAGTCTAAATCCTGTGAGGTCTCTTTTGCAAGACCTCACAGAATTTGGAAGGAAGAAGTGTATCAGGTGGGCAGTTATACAATGAGTAAGCAGTTCTTTCCGAAAAGCAGGGTGTAGGAGTTTACATAAAATGCATATATTTGAAAATTTTATACGTGTGCTTAACCAAGACTAGGCCTTGATTGGACAGCACTCGTACCAGTAGTGTTACAAAGTTAAAATACCACTTGAAAGCAAGCACACAAGCTGTGTGTGTTGACAAGCTAACATAGTATTTTCATTTTACAAATCCAGATTACAATCCAATTCCAACTCACTTTTTCTCTAATGAAGAGGGGATTCTGTCTTCATGCTGGCTCAGACCTTTTCCTCAGATTGCCAAATACGAAGGATGAGACTAAGCAGATAACTATTCCTGTAAACAAAATGAAAACAGACTCATTATAGGTTTCCTACTGGACCTGAGTAACCAGAAAGTTAATTATTAAATGCCACACCTCTTCTGATCCCAATTTACTTGTTTAAGCTCAGTCGTGACCTGCTGAGACTAACATATAGGCTGGTTAAAATAAACCAATAAAGAACTAGTCACCACACAAGCGATCAATCTGCTGAAGTAAAAGAATTAGATCCAAGCAACGTCAAATTCACACCAAAACATCCAGAAACACTCTTATTGGAATCTGAAACTTAGGACGGGGAAGGGAAAAAAGCTTTGATCCCCTCCAGTTTGTGTCGCAAGCATAGCAGAGGGAAAGGGTGAGGCAGGTAGCTAAACGACAAATAGAAAAATATATACAGTCTATTTCCTCCCTTACCACAGAATCCTTATCCAACATACTAGACTCTATGTACTATTTTTAAGCATGCAAAACTGTTTAAAATAAAAATTTTTCAAATCAATTGACTGACAATTCTTATTCATCACATTGGGTGTTTTTGTTATCCAAGAGAGTTGCAGAGACTAGTAAACAAAAACTCAAGCGAGAAGTTACACAACAAGATTAAATTCAAAACTAGACACATCGAACTCAAAATTAGTTTACACCTCTTCTCCAATTAGGAAATGTTTTAGGAGTTGGTACATCCTTTACTGAAATACCTTCGCACATACCTTGCTCTACCAAGGCACAGCTAAATGTCCACTTGAATTTGTTGCCCTTATTGCTACTATCTCCCTTCGGTGGACTCCAGCAGGCAGCACAGGGTTGTTTTTTTTTTCCAACAGCTCGACTCTGATCTATTCACCAGATCAGGTGGCTGCATGAATGAGGGGCTATCGCATGGCCAGGACAGAGGGGAGTGCAGGACTACCCTTTTCAGCAGCGACCCATATTCGTGCTGCATGAAAGCAGATGAGCAATCAGGAACACATAAAGCTTTCTCATAAAGGTTGGGTTCCAACGTTACTTGTTTGAACAGCCTGCAGAGCACTTCACTCCCACCTATACGTTATAAAACTGTGTCAGACTAAGGAATGTGCTGAGAAGGCAATTAGACTTCCTACTGCTTCCCCTCCACCGTTCCTCATAAACGTCCGTGCCCGTGCATAATGGAAAAAAAGGAGCGAGATCATACGAGGGCCCCCATACCTGTAATAATATAAGTGAAAAATATATACATATACAAGAGAATACAAAGTCAACTTGATTTTACTAAAGGTGACTTTGTAAAGAAGACTTTTCAGGAACTTGGAGGAAAAACAGTTTCTCTACTCCATAAACAAACTAAAGTTTTGCTAAAACACCTCCTATATGAGTACACTATATGCTAGATTTATCTACTCCGCTTGGTCAAGGCTTTTTTCCCCAATTCCCAAAATAAGTTTCTTAATGACTTTAACATTTCGTAATAAGCTTGTTCTCACTATAAACTGTAGAGAGCTTTCTGAGACATTAACGTTTCCTAGTTAGGAACTGAAGACAGTTGAACATGGTTTTCAGAAAGGAGAAGGAAGCAGCGCACCGTCCGTGCACCTGCCAACTGCCACCAACAGATCCGCCAAGAGCAGTTTCGCTTGGGCCACCAAGGACAACCAGAAAGTGGCTGTCCCAAGACTTCAATGCCCCACACAAGCTTCAGAATAATTTCTACCCGAGCAGAAGCTGGTATGTTTTCAGTAGGTGATGCTTTCAATCAAAAGCTAGATCAGCATACGATGTGTGCTGGAGCCCAAGTGGGATCTGCGACTGTAAACGGTGTCTTTCCTGCCCTAGTTTGTAAAGCCTTAAACCCAGCAGTTCCCACTGCAAACAAATCCCAACTCACATTTGGGATGGGGCGAGAAAACAAAGCATAATCTGTTTTACTGACATTAAGGCTGGGAAAGGAGATTGCTGCTCAAGTTGAAAAGCAGCTGGTTGCAAAAACAATCTAAACAAATACTATTTATGAAACTAAACAGCACAGTACATACCGTGTTACAGAAAAGCTTTCACATGTATCATGAGATTAGGTTTTTAGCTGCAATTATTCTCTGCGCCCCTTAAAAAGCTAGATGCTTTCAGATATAATTCCTAGAGAGGCTGAGTATCTGCAGCTTCAAAAGCCGCCGAGATACGAGCTCACCACCTCCGAACACGAGGCCTCGCATTATTAGCAAGCAAAGGAGATAAAAAGGCTCAATGGAGCAATGCAATTTCTCTTATTTGATAGCTCTGCCAACACCCACTACAGCACAGCCAGATGAGAAAATTTAGCAGTTGGACATATTGGGTTTTTTCTACTTTTAGGTCTTGGTCTGACCCCCAACTGCACCCCACCCCCGGGCACCAGAACCATCCCATTTACTGGTGATACAGGACCATCAGCCAGCCACTGAGCAGTCTGAAGCCTGTTACATTTTTTCAGAATTACTTCTTTGCCTCTCTGTCTTCAAGTAAACTTGTTATTTTAGATTCTTCACAGAGGAGAAGTTGAATCACGTAGTACCTCCTCTCGGAGAAATAGCACAACAGTGACTGTGAGGTGCGGGTGCATGCCTTAATGTCCAAAAAGCATGAGCAGACAAGAAATTAAAACCCACAAAACTCCAAGCAAGTTCCAATTGATCAGTTTATATGGTGTGCTAAATACCTTCTGGACTGACTAGTAGAGTAACTCAGTACATTAAAGAGAAGAATATATTAAATTCTGATAAATTAAGTAACAAAGACAAATCAAAACTTTATCAGACTACTTTTTTATTAAATAAGGTCAGCCAGAAAAGGTCACCTAGACCAGTCACAAATTTTTCTTTTCCTTTAAGAATATTCTTCTTTTTAGGTACATGGGAGAACACAAAATGGCACACAGAAATTGGGAAGAAACAATGAAGTCCTCAAATAACATTTTTGTGACAGGATATATTATACTCCCCTCAATTTAATTATTCCCTGTGTCCAGAAGTTAGTTTTCCTTCGGCTCCGACAAGGAACCATATGGAGCTCCATTTCATCAAACGGTCAAGCCCTTCCCCGTACGCAAGCCAGATGCCAATTTAGACCAGTCTACACTATGGATTTTCTGCTGGGATGGTGCTGGCATCTGTGCTGGCACAAACTTCACATAATTATACTGATCACATCGGTGTTCCCACCTTAACTAGTTTTGCTCACGCATACAGATTTTCGAACAAAGCTAACTGCTTCTGTATTTACAGGGAAAGGGAGCTTAGGTATCAACTTAAGCCTTCAGCAAGAAGAGATCCACCCTCCTTCCCCTCGCCGTAGCTGCCTCTCTTAGGCTGCTCCAAAAAGAAAGGCAGGCTGGTTTGTTAATTTTTATTTTAAAAACACTGAAGCAACTTTTCAGAGGAACAAAATAAGCAGAAGCACCTTGTTCTGAAAGAAAGAGAGGTCTCTCTACCCAAACGCAGAATCTATTAACTCAACATTTTACGAGTGCAGAAGTAACACCTTTCACACACCCAGCCACAAAAAGGAGCGGAGAGGAACGGGACTGCGAGTCAAAGCGAAAGACCAAACAGCAGCACTTTCACTGACTGTATTCTTTATGTATTACGAAACATGGTGTATTTAAATCTACATCTACCAAGAACGGGTCTCAATCTGACAGCTGTAATTGCTCACTAACAGCTGGATAATCTTGCTGTGAAGTTTATATATACACATGATGGACAAACAGCTTTTCAAGAAAAACTGCCTATGATTAACCCCGCATAATTTGACACATTTTCAGAAGTGTTCGCCCTTGTACGTCACTACCTCAAGTTCTCTTCCAATTACCCATAAAAAATTAGCATACTTCTTAGAAAACTGAAGTTCATTTATGCACAAATAAGCTTTCTAATTAAAGCTGTAAAAGGAAAACCTGTTAAAATCACACATCTGGATTATCACCTTAAATGGTTATGTTAAAATATGCACTAGTCTGAATTCAGATACTTGTAGCTGGTTTTGTTCTGCAAAACTGCAGAACGTTTTTAGAAGATGCACAAGATGAATCTGAGTCAACTGTTCACAGCAGGAAACAAAGCAATGGTTTAATTTCACTGTTTCCAAACAAATACATTCATAAACACTGCCACTCTGTTGCTGACTCTAACCATGCTATCTTTCTAAAGCTCATATAAGCTGTATCAAGGGACTCAAAAGTTTTGCCAGTTTTTCAATACAGCCAGTAGGAAGGTCTGGAAGATAACAGAGCTACACACAAGCTTAAATCAAAAAGGCCAATTTGTTTCTTTCAAACTTGTAAACTCTCTGAAAGCCTCCTCAATGACTTCTTACAGAAAAGACTGCTATTTAACCGGCTCAAATTCACTTCTGTTATCTGGGTCCAAGGATCCTTGTGAAGTATAACACTGTCAATACACTTCAACAAAAACACCTTACATTTTTAAATAACCTATTTGAAATTTGTTGCCAAGTATTAAGAATCGATTTTCACATGAAATTTGCCTTGCCTAATTTTCCAAGGTGGAATTTGACTGACACTTTCTTCTCTTAACTTACTAAATTTACTTACTCCACCTTCAACTATTTGCTATTCCTGCATGACTGCTTTCTCAAGAATTCAGTGTAAGCCTCAACAGATCAGTATATTAGAAGCATAAAACTTGAACCTAGGCTTCTATAGTTTGAAGGGAGCTAACAATAAGTTCCTTTGTTGTCTCTGCAAATTAGTTTAAAAAAAATTAAGAACGTTGACCTTGTCAATGGGACAACCAAATCAGATCAGCGCTGAATCTGGAAGCTTTGCGGTAAGGGCAATAACTATGTATTATAATAAAGAACGGAAAGGTTAATGCAAAGTCACAAATGTAGAAGCATTTTCTGTATTAGCCTGAATACACTAAAGGAAGGAATTTAAGAGGTAAGCATAGTTTGCTTTGGTTGTTAGTTCCTTAAAAATGAAAGGATACTGTCCCAAACACATCAGCAAAAAGGAGGACATAATCCGCCATCTCAGGAAAAGAGCACCGAAATTGTTTTCTGCAAGCTGCTCTATGAGGTGGGCTTTTTTGCTTAGGAAATTTTTATTTCTTTAAAGCACACTGGCTGCCTATTTGCACTGCAGGCAGTATGAACTGCTCTCAGACGGCAGCTACCGTTACAGAATGCAGAAAGCCTTTTCTTACAAAATACAGATACAAAGCAAGAACTATGCGGGAAGACAGAAGCTTTTGTCAAACTACATTATCCTTCCCATCCTCATCCTAGTAAGAGCACTGCTCTTAAAACACACAAGGATCACCTTTGCTCTTCTGAGTAGTAGGGCTGTTCCTTTGCTCCCAGTAACAGGGGTAACAAGAACGCTGCTGTCCTAAGAGAGGCATCATCGAGTCAAGATTGGCACAAATCTCAGTTGTACTAAAACCCAAATCTATGTAAATCACAACCTAATCTACAAACTATAACATTAATGGTGCACGAGAAAAGAAAAAATTAAAATATTTTAGTTGTAACCAAGTAACTATTTACAATCTGGTATGTTAAATGAGTTTTAACATTCTTCTTCAGTTTTGATAGTCTAGCCTGTCAAGAAATCCTCTGTACTACAGATTTTTAGGTATGACCTCCCTCATTACGTACGAATTTTCATCTACTCTTGTAAGTGGGCAATTAGTTAAAATCCAGAAGACTCGATCTTTCACAAAGAAACACGCTGCAAGAAATGCAGTTCTCTTAACAAAAAAAAATTCTGAGAAAGTAAGTAGTAACTTTTGAATACATTTAGAAGTCTGTTCATTGGGTGAATTCTGACGGGCTTAATTTACATAAAATTAATAAAAAATTGCTTGTATTTTGATTTATGCATTCACATCTCATTTCAAAGCATCTTAAGTCTACTTTATTAGGTATTTATGGTATTCAGAAAAATTACGCTGATTTTGCTTTGGCTTTCTTTTCAATATCCTATTCACACTTGCAATCCAACTGCTATCATTTCAAATAAACCTTAAAGCCTGACTTTGCATAAGCAAGAGAATTTATATGCAGTTTTAATGCAAGAGGATGCCTAATTTTGCAAACGTTCTATGCAGTAAGAAGTCAAACATTCGGGAGGTTGCAGATCTCAGGAGACATCGGACATACAAGAACTGACAGTGAACTTTATAGATAGGTCTACAGCCGAACCTAAACAGATTCTTCTGCAAAAGCTGAAAACTCATCATAGGATTAACAGGTATTTGACAATACTAAACGTTTACTCTTTCTGCTGTCTTTTTTTATTTTGATGTTTACCCCTTGAAGCATTTCTGTGCTCTTAACCACTACAGTTAATCCTGCTGAGTAACTTGCAAAGTACAAATTTCCATTTTATTTGTTACTCATCTCAAATGGGTCAAACTACATATAGCTCTATTAAATTTGTGACTAAAAGCTAGGAAAACCTTAACTGCTGAAAACAACCTATAAAAAACAATAGCGGCGGCTCGCAGTTCTTGCTCTTTCTTATTTCGGGAGAGAGTTACATTTTTCAAGGGTGCTTTGTTTTGTTTTAAACTCAATTAGAAGTGAACAACTGTTCAGATGAGATGTTACTGCACATTAGGATGGGCTAAATACGACTGCTTACTTAGAAACCAATACCATTTGGACAAATGAGAGTAAGCAGATCAACAGTTACATAATACACAGCATCTCCCACACAATACTAATCAAAAACCAAGCAAAGTGACTCAAAATAACGAGCTATGACAAAATATTCGCATAAATACAGCCAGCAACATGTAATGAATCTGACCATCGTGAACAGTCAGCAACAGATGAATACCGACTCGAGATAAGATGTACAATACAGTAACAAACAGAGAAATAAAACACAACAGAATTGTTAAAACTTCATTCTTAAGACATTTGCCTTGGACAAAGTACACAAGTTGAACAAGAGGATTCTTTATAAAAAGCGAGGTCAAATACAAAAATATAGTTTATCTGTGTTTAGACTATCTGCCTAAAACATGAGACTCAGTTTTGTTTACATCTCAGCCATCCTCACACAAGATGAGGAAAACCAGATGTCATGCTCTGACTAAAAACACACTGTGGAGTCAGACATCAAAACTGAAAAACACTTAAACCTGTCCAACAAGCAAGGAACACGATATTAAGACTTGTATGTTTGACATTCAGTTCTAGTAATTATCCTCTGGACCTCCTCGATACTGGCTGACCGTAAATTAGATCGTGGCTAGATGCAGACAGATTCACCATTTGGTGGAGAAAAGCCACCTGCCTCCAAATGAAACAAGGAAACGCACACTCAACAGCAACTATTGTGTCGTTTCCTCCTAATTAATGGCAAGCCACTTTCAGACACAGTTAAGGACCATCTTTGGTATACGCATTTGCAATTGGGCTATATTTAAGACTAGTTCTAGTTCAAGTACACCATACAAGCTACACTCATTTTATCCAGCTCTTCTTAAGATACTGGCCAGACAGCAAGTATCAAAAAAAAAAAAAAAAAAAAAAAAAAAAAAACCAAAAAAAAAGGGAGAAGCAAAAATGTTATTATCACAGCACACAAAAACCACTACTGTGTATGTCGCTGCTTAACACAGTGCAAAGAACAAGTATCAAATATCCCAGGGAAAACAAATTCAAACTCCCAGAGAAGGACTGATATCACATTAAAAAAACAGAAATCATTTTTTAACCTCATGATTAGTAATCTATATTTTGCTCATAATACATATCCAAGAACTCCAGGTCGATCACTGCAAGGCATTATCCAAGCTGCTAGAAAAGTTTCCGAGTAACAGTTCTAAAACAGTAAACCGGCTTTTGGGGAGTGGGAACAACTTTCTGCTAGAGCCAACACTGAACAACCTTCTTGAAATAAACCATTTAAAAGCCACAAGGTGACAATTATTTTTATCACTGTCAAGCTAAATACTAATGCGGAGGTCAAAAAAAAGTGTAAATAGTCCAGCAGACCATCCCAACCCTTCAGCAAGACAAAAGTTAGCTTCTCAGCAAGCACATAGTAAGGGGAAGCCTTGGTAGCCAAAACCAAAACCCATAGGCCCATCGGGCAGAAGGCATAAATGGTAATTGGACATTGCTAAGACATTTATTACAAAGTACTCCTGACTTACCATGGTAGTGTGAACTAAAAAAAAAAAAAAAGCTTAGCATGAAAACAAGCGTATACTCAACACTTCTTGAAACTGCAGAAGACTTAAGACTCTGACCTGTAGATTGAAGCTGCTTCAGGGGAGCATTCAGATAGCAGCAACTAATAAATATGTCAGCTGTCTCTACTGAATCCCTGCTAAGATACTGGGAAGATGAATGGAGACAGAAGAAATACTTTCAAGCCCATTAGCCTGAAAGAAGTCCAAGTCAACACTTACACAATGCACTTACAGTCTTTACAACCCCACAAAATAAGATTCTCTCATAAATTGACAATCATCTTCGCAAAGCAAATTTTTTGCTAAAATTATCCACACTTATGAAATTTATGACAGTCGTTTTTCTTCCCAAATAATCAACTGACTATGCACCAAGAGCTGCATAGTTTTCAAATGAATGGACCTACAAAAGTGCGTGCAACTTCAAAGCCACTAAAAGATTACTCGATCATAATAGTTCTAATCTACTGAAAACAAAACAGACTACTCAAGTTTATTTTTCTTTCCAGAGTCACATAAACCACGGTTCTGACAATTTTCTTTAGCTCAGGAAAACTAACTCCTGAATATCTGGAAGACAGCAGAACACCAACGTAACTTAGAATTTCTAAGTTTCTTAATGTCTGTAAACTCCCCAGTAACTCGGACTTGTTCTGTTTCATTAAGAACAGCTACTCAGGACTAGATGCTAAATCAAATCCAAGTCAAAGAATCACATGGAAGATTTTTAAACCTCAACATTTGTTTACAAAAATAATGGCACACATAACCCAAACAATACATCACCGTGTACTGGCTTCTGGCACGGTGGGAGGAAGGAGAAGGGAAAAAAAAAAAAAAAAAAAAGAAGAAAAAAAGACTGCAGCCTCCTTGCTCACAACTGGCAGTTTCAGAAAAAAGTCCTATTTACACCTACCAAAATAGACACAGGTCCATCCTTCAAGTCCCCTCATCCCCTGGACAGCACATTCGATGCCTGGTATTCGTTTTGTACCTAGCTCTCATTACTTCCAAGTATTTTCAGCTCAAATCTGAACTCAGCCTTAAAGACAGATGTAAATTCTGTGCCTTCTCCAGCACACGCCTCAGAAGTACTAACTTTCATTAGTTTAAAATGCACACGTGAGTAGAAGCAAAATTAGCAGCCATTCCCAGAAAAAAAAAAAAAAAACAAAAACCACTTTACTAGAAATAATAATAATAAAAAATAATCATAATGCAGTAGTATCCTTGTTTTAAGCACAAGCAGAACAGATATCAGGATAAACTCAAACAACCAAAGGGAAACACGCCAACTTAATTATATCTGCTGTACAGCCAAAGATGCAAAAGGGCTGCAAACTTGGCTGCTTCGTAGACAAGATGGCCTGCATATACCAGCAACTACCACTCTTTCCAATATATTACCCGTGGATGGTCCTTGTAAAAAAATCTACCATTCCTTCTGCTTTCTTGAACCAAGGTCTCCGTATCAGCCCCCCTCTTGAAGACAGTTCCTTCTTTAAACATCAGTGCACTCATTCCCTACTTCAGCCCCTCCACGCCTCTCCTCCCTTTGGTCTTCACCAAAATGAGTTTCTGCATAAATGGGACAGCAGCACAGGACAAAAAGTTGTTCTGAAAAATGCCAGGCGGATACAACTGCAGTTTGACTACAGAGCTTCTGAAAACCTGCCCATGCCACAAAAGAAGGATATAAGAAATCATCTGTATTATTATAGACTAACGTGTTCTCAGAATTGGTAAAGTACTACAGTTCTTACTTTAAAATTACGTTAACTGTTAGACACCGAAGAGGTAACAGTCCTATTGTTAATCTTGTATCTCAAGAAAGTTCCAAAAGAATTAACTAGGTACGTACGAGAAGCCGTGCTTCAGCAACTGATGATGCAAAAATGAACACAGTCGCAAAATCAAACCGATTCTGTGCAAGTTAAAGCAATGTCAGCTATGCAAGAAGTGCTATGAAAAAGAGTAAGTACCAGGAAAGTGTCTGAATTCTTAATTAGAAGACAGACGTTTTCTTTTTAAGGTATAACAAATTCCATTCAACTGACATTACAAAGTTGTAATTATCTGTTATTTAACTGATTTTACCAAGCTATGCCATTTGACAAGTCAAGTGGTAAGCTCTTCATCAGCTGTGTTGAAAAAAAAAATCTCTTTTCAACTTTGCCTCGCTTCCCTCTTCATATGTAGTACTAATTAAAAAAGAAAAATTAAGAACTCTGTTACAGCTAAGCCAGCCATTTTCAGCTGCCAAACTAAAGTTTAGTTCCATTTTAGCACCAAGAGACTGTGGATCATAATTCAGACAGTTAAAATGAGAATTACTTGTTGACATAAATTTTGAACAGCTCAAAATAACCCAGTCTTCAAATTTTGGGGGGAGGAAGGGCCATGAGATTACTAACAGAACTGGCAGTAGCAGTTTAATGCTTTGCTCTGATTAGTAGATGGTACATCATGATAAAGAATGTATTGATCTGAAGTTCTGCACAACCTCAACCCGGTGCAAAACTGATATGGGAAGGAGAAGCTGGACAGAGAAACGTTAACACTCAAGTTAATACCACATGAAGGAGCCGGTAAACCTCACATTAAAATGCCTGCGAGTACATTTGATTATTTGATTGACTGTATTAAAAATAACCTCCCATACAATCAGTAAAGTATTTTCTACTTACACTTCTGACTTATTTAGAGATCCATCTTGCAAAGAACACCAAAGATGGATGGGATTTCCCGTCCCCAAGGAATTTACATATCGAATGACGCACAACTTGAATGGCCAAACACAAGGCTAAATAAGCCTGAAAATGTTGCCTTGACCAATTTTGCATTTTACCTAGTCTCCAATTTAAGTCATGCTTCTGTGATGAATCCCATTGATGCTTTTATGCCACTCAGCATTCCAATTAAATTAATATTTTTAATGATGCTTCTGAGAAAATGCTAATGGATACAACTTTACAATAACAGATTATGGCCTCATCGGTCATCCCCATCTGCCTATCCTTACTTAAGCGGCGTAAGAAAAGTAAAGATAATAATTTCTTTTTTCTTCAAGAGAATTACACCACATAATTAGAGTTTCACAAATCCTACAAAATTCAATGCATCCAGAAGCATTATTCTCTTTTAATGCTGTGACAGACTTAAATCAGAAGTGATCTTTTCCATATGACATGCTAGACTCCACATGCTGAGACACCAATTCAACTTGGCCTTCGGAAGGAGGCAAATAAGAGTTCCAGAACACCTCCTGCTGCTTACCCATTTCCCCCCGAGTAACCACTGAAAAAGGAGAAGGGGGAAAAAAAAAAAAAAAAAAAAAGGAAAGAAAAGAAAGAAATGGGCTTCACAAGTCTCTTCTGCAGTCACCAAAGACTAAACGCTAGACGAGCGGAAGGAAAAGCAAAATTAAGTGCAACAGATCTCCCCTGGACTACTGTTACAAGCTTCTGCTCACACCAGAACGAGCGTTAACACAGTACGTGTTAGAGACAGGAGGAAGGTACTGCACAGAAGACATCTCACCTTTCAATTTTTGCATCAACAAACGTATCCACGCGTTAAACTCACATGCCAGTTCCACCACTTACGACACAGCGGGTAGCTAGTGGGTAGAGACTGTTCAAGCACAGCACAAAGCCTGTCAAACAACATTTGTTTACTACATCGACTCCCAAGAATTCTAGAAAAAGTTGTCGTTATAGTTATCACCAAAAGTCACCATGGCAGCGAAAAGTTCTCAGCGGCCGCGCTGCCCCTGCCACGCGAAAGACCCAAATTAATTTTCTCCCATCGTTTCTCCTACCCGCTGCTGTTAAGAGAGCGGTGAGAACTCCGGGGCCGGAGCGCTGGAGATGGGGGTTGAGGGCTGGAAGCGGTGCCTTTTGCCGCTCCGAAGGAAGGACTGACAGGCGCATCCGTCGCCTCCGCAGCGAAGTTTACCTTATCCCGGCAGGACGCTGCCGCAGTCCGGGACGGTGACGGCGGAGTCGGAAAAGCGCTGGAAGCGTGGATTACCAAGGTTTGCCTCGCTCGTTAATCGAACTTTTCTCATTTTTTTTTTAAACTTCGGTTCACAAATCAAGCTTTTGAAATACCCCCCACACCACGCTTTATTTCCGACAGAGTACCGGCAGCACGCGATACCGTGCTATAGGCACTGTCAGGTTAAGTTCTGCTACCCAAAATTCACAGACACAAGCACGGAGCTCCCACCACCGACCCCACCGCAGCGCACAGCTCAGAACAGGCACGGCCAACCCGAAAAATACGGAGGGGGGGGGGGAAGAGGTGGGAGGCAGCAGCGGCATGATCTCACCCCAGCAGACCGCGGCACCGCAGCCCGGCATTCGGAGGGGACAAAACCGGGGTTTCCTGCCTTTGTACCCAGCCCCCGGCCGCGGCTCGCCGAAAACCGCGTTACGGGACGGAGGGAGCGACGTCGCGCCCCGCCGGTTACCGCCGGAGCAAACCCCCCCCCCCCCCCCGCTTTCACGCGGGACGGCGACCCCAGCGGGGACCGAACCGGTCACGGAGGAGCCGCGGAGGAGGCGACTCCCCAGCGCGGGCCACCCCCGGCCCCGCAGCGCCCCGCCCCGCCCCGCCGCCGGGCGAATCCCGGCGGGTCACCCACCGGCCGGGGAACCGCCGCCGGGCCCCTGCGGGGGGCAGCCGGCCGTGCCCCCCCCCAGCGCTGCCCGGGGAAGGGAGGGGGGCTTTACCTCGCCGCCGCCGGGAGCCGTCCCTCAGGCAGACGCTCGGCGCTGGAAGCCGCCTGCGCCCCGCGCCGCCGCCCCCCCCCCCCCGGCCCGCTGGCTGCGGCGTCCTCTCCCCGCTCAGGACATGGTCTCTCCCAGCGCGGCGGGCTGCCGCCGCCGCCGCGGGCGCTCCCACTCGGCGCGGCGGGGGGGGGGGGGGGGAAGCCTCTCGCCCCACTCCCCGGGCTCCTCTAATGGCGCCGGCTGGAGCGGCCCAAAGCAAAATAAACCCCCGTACGGCCAGCAGCCCGCACGTCAGCCCGGCCTGCCGCCCTGCCCGGCGCCCATTGGCGGAGGGGAAAGCGTAGCCTCCGCCAATCAGTGCGCGCCTCTTTGGGAAGAACGGGTGATGTCATCCCTGCCGCTGGGGCGCCTCGCCGTAGGGGGCGGGGGGGGGGGGGGTGGGTGTCTGGGGTTCGCCCCGCCCCGTCGGGCGCCCCGCCCACTCTGGCCCCGCCCCCCGCCGCGCGGGCGCCCGCGGTCCGTCAGCGCCTTGTCCCCTCCGTCCCTCGTCCCCTCCGTCCCTCAGCCCTTCAACCCCTCGGCCCCGGGCCCGCCGGGGGGCCCACTCTCCTCATCGCCCGGCTGCTCCCCCGCAGCCTTGCCCTCACACACCGCCCGCTCCACCCCGCTCTACGGCCGCCCCTTCAGCCCCTGCCAGGGCCCTCCTTGAGGCGAACCTGTGCGCCAGGCCCGTCCTGGTCAACAGCGCCGGGGAGTGATGCCCAGAGCGGGTTAGAAGTGGGAACAAGACCATCCGCTTGGCTGGACATCCACGGTCGTAGGTGGTGTAGCGACATAGAGCCTCCTGTGGAAATAATCCCTCGTAAAAACCCCTTGCGATGGCCCATGGCCGGACAGCAGCCGTTGAAAACACCTCTTCTGCGGCAACCGATCCTTCCAGTGTCCGGAGGGGAAGCATCTCCTGCATATGCGAAAATCGCGATGGAGGGTCTCATGCCCCGGCTGTACAGCCCCCAGCCTTTGGTAGATTCCCATTAATTCCTTCAGTTCTTCCGTAGTAAAATACTTCCCCGAGCGCTGCTAAGAAATGAACTATCAAGATTTCCTCCACGTGTCGGTTCTGGCCGTCCCTAACTCGGCGCGGTGAGCGTGCAGGGTTGGAGTCCAGGACGTCTGCCCTGGCCCGAGGGACTCCAGCCGAGCAGCGGCCGCGCGGTGCGGAGCCCGTTCCTCTCCCGGGGGGACAAGGCCAGTCACGACTGCTCCGCCAGCCCTTGGGTTCGGTCCTCATGCTGGCTGGGCAACCATTTCTTTTGCTTTCTGCTCAAAAGTTGAGAGTCTGCATCTTCCTTAAGTTGCCGTTGTAGGCTTACCAACAGAAAAAGCCTATTTGCCCCCATCCTCGCTCTTCCCTCAGGGGTTTTACATCACTTGATACCTGACTTTTTTTTTTCCCCACCACAGTTCCTACTTTGTATTTCAGGCTTTCTCAGATGCTCTAGCACTTTTTATTTCCATGGTTTCACAACCTGTTCCCAGCCGAGGCGATAGAGGGGACTCTCTTAGCTAATGCCTCGGGCTAGGGGCTGCCTTGGGAAACTCGCCCTCTTCTGACCAGCTGGATCCATCCCTCCTCGCTCAATCAGTGTAAAAGGACGGCACCTGAGATGTCCAAGCAGAGCAGTGATGCCTTGCACTAGAGAATATCCCTTTGTCCAGCAAACAACAAGAACTGGAGTCAGGACAAGTAAAATGTAATTGCTTATGGAGACTGAAAGAGAAATTTGTCTCCGTTTGCGATTAAATTAGTTCCCTATAAACATCAAAAACTGTTGGGGGGAGGGTACTGTGATTTGTCTCTCCCAGACTAGTTATTTACTAATTTCTCCTTCTGACTCCACTGAACAAGCTGGGCCCCAGCCTGCGTTTTGGGAAACACACCAACAATTACATATATTTAGCTATAGAAAAGATGGGGACAACTGTATTTTCTTCCACACAGCCACCTATAAGATCCAGATGAATTTGGATAAGTCATGGAAAAGAAATATGCCTTATCTTAAGGAATCGCACCATCTCTGTGCTTAGAAATAATTCAGAAAACATATCCCTAGCTCTTGGCATCTCGGCAAGGTGAGGGAAGAGCTGTCATGTAAGCAAACAACAAGTAGTGGGGTAAATCCTGAACGCTGCCGCAGCTGTACAACAATGGGAAATTTCCAGAAATAATTGTTATAGATTAGACTGCATAGAAAAGGTATGAAAATAAAAGGAATATGTAATTTGGGGGAAAATATCACTTCAAATTCTTCCAGAATACTTCCTAAACCTGTCCAAGAACTGTTTGGTGATCGTGGAAACATATTTTAAACAAAACACAGTGCACTGTAGCGTATTAGGAGCGTGTAATGTACTTTCACAACCCAGAAAAGAGCTTTAAAGAAGCGAGACCCGTATCTCTTCAAAGAGTTTTATTGCACAGGAAAGAAAAAATAATGGCCAACTAAAAAAAAAGCTATCCGAAGAATTTTAGTTGTTCTGCAGAACAGAAGCATTCCAAGTAATGAAGCAGGTACCTGTATAGTATATGAAGGCAAAACACGTGGTAAAACTGAATTTGAAAATAGTTACCAGAGCAGTTCGTTTCAAAAGCGAATCCTGGCTGTATCTCCCAATCACAGGACGTTTTTGATGTTGGCGATGTTATTCCTAAAGCCAGGTCTTTGGCTTTATCTCGGAGAACTTCTGGCATCTCCCGCCAGGTTTACCTTGCAGGAGTTTGCCATTTGCTCTAGACTTAAACAATAAAATACAACAGGAATGACCTTTCGATGGTTTAGAACATTGATATTTACACGTATATTTTATCCGATAATAGCTTTCAGACTTCTAATTTGGAGAGAAATCAAAATCTACATGACTTGATAACCCAGTTCTCAATAGATTTGGTGTTTGATCATCTTTTTTCTTTTTTAAATGTCAGAAAGATAATTCTATTTTTGTTAGAGGTAGCAGAAGTTGTATGCAAGTACTAATTTCCTATATTCCACCCCAAATTTTAATTTTGTTCCACCAGCTTAAGGACAAATTCTAACTCCCTAGTAAGGAATTTGGAACAGTCATACTCGTTTGACAGCTTAATGTGTTATTTTGGGAACTTTGCTTTGCGGAGCTGAATTCACTCATGCCTTGGAGATTATGTGCCTTCACTAACTGGGTGTGCAACTGCCCTCTGCAACTCGGAATAAACCCACAGCAAAACTATGTGCCTTCATTCACGTCTAAAAATATAGTTTGCACACGTCTTCCAGCTTTCTTTTTTTCCCCGCTTCTCGAACATTGTAAATCCCTGCGCTTCTGACGCCCGCTGCTGTCTGCCCACCTTCCTCGGCCGTCCTAGGTCTCTCCGATCTCCGTTCCTTCCTTCCCGTTCCTCTTGTAGAAGAAATCGCTGCTCAGTAAAGAACTGACTGTAAATTTCCTTGTCAGAACTCACAGATTTGATGAAATCCGGATGGCACGCACAAGTCACGCGATTTCGCAGGAATATCGGTGGAACCCAGCTCCGAAACCCGCCTGGTTCCTGCCCCGGGCAGCCTGGAGCTGCACCACCGGCGCTCGCGCGGCAGCCGGTAGCACAGACTGCCTGAAGCAGGAACCCTTTGTGTCTCCGAGGTGCGAGCCTTGTTGGCAGCCAGCGAGGCAGATGGCAGGGAAGTTCCCTTCCTTTTCTGCAAAGAATTTATAAATTTAGGATTTTTTTCAGAATAACCCAGAATTGCAAATTGCCGCTATCTCCTATTAACCAAGAGCCCTTTGCACCACACTGCCTTGCAAGACACCCTGTTTCTTCTGCCCTGGTGCTCGCTGTCAGTAAAAGGTTTCTTCCCTCAACCCTCCCTGCCGTTTCTGTTCTGATTCATCCTGCTTATAACCGAGCAAATGATACCAAAAGCTATAATTAGAAAGCAAGCATCGAAACATTTCACAGTTTCTGCATATTTCTCGATGTTGCGTGCAATAGCTGGGGGACTCGGTGAAGCAAAATTGTGCTTCAGGTAAGCAAAAAGACAAATACCAAGTTATTTTATGCCGGCATAGAGTGTTTTTGTGGTGCAGCAGAATTGCCTCGGCCTGAGTGCAAAGATTACATCTAGTTAACGATGTGTAAGTGCAGATCTCGCTCTCGTGTAATTCTCTTTACCCTGGTAACTACTCGCTCTCAGGCAGAGCGCTGGCTCCCATTAGGCAATTCATCCTCGGCTCATCCAGGAGCAGAGATGTGCGTGCTCACCAGATGGTTATGTCTCACTAGCTGAACTTTGAATACGCAGAACTCCCTACTCACACCGGCTCCTCGAATCCTGCTCTTGCCACTGCTTTATTCGGTGTTTTCAGGCTTTTTGTGATCAAGGAAGACTTGCAACTGAACCGAAACACTTAAAAGCTGAGGAATAGAAATGCACAAAAAAAAAAAAAATCCAAAGGAAGCACGGGTTTTGAAGCTATTGAGAACAGGGTATTTTAAATGGTTGACTGATTTGTTATCATTTTTCCATCCTCTCTCTGAGTCAGCCTCAGCCTTCTCACCCAGTAAATCTCATACTTGTGGCTCTTTTTCCCATTTTAGTTTGAAACATAAAAATAGTCAACTACAGCTAGATCACTACCCTCCCTATCCAGACGAGGATGAAGTCAGAGAAGGCATAATGCCCCGGCCGAGTCCGTTCTTCCCCGCCACAGCTGTTGGGTGTTGTTGCAGGCTGCCACCCTGAGACCTGTAAGTGAGCTTCAAATATTTGCGGCTGGCCTCTGGGCAGGAAAGAAAGGCAGCGTCCTTCCCTGCGCTTCCCGCGTGCTGCCGGTCCCGCTGGGAGAGTTACTGCCCTCCTGCTAGCCCTGGTCCGGCCTCACGGCCTCATCCAGTGGGAAACGGCTTTGTTCATTCTACTCCTTGGGTTGGCTCAGTTTTTAGCCGTTTCTCAAAAAAACCCCCATCCTTTAGAAAATATTGCCAGAGTCACAAGATTTCTTCTGACTTCCCGAGGGACTTTGCGCTAAGAAGGGATGTCATGCGTGTGGATCAAGCCCTTCTCCTTTCGGTCTTTTTTACTAGAAAAAAAGCAAGAGTTTATCCCGTACCCCGAGCCACCGAAGACGTCGGCACAAGGGGCAGGGAAAGAGCAACCAAAGAAGAAACTACCCTTTCTGCCTCGCCGTTTGTACCCCCGGGAAGAAATAGCGACCTTCTCCCAGGCGTGATCAGGGGTAGGAGCAGCTCGTGTTGCACAGCCGAACACTTCCCGACGCGTTCCTCCTCTTCTTCAGCTACGGGGCTGCCCTACGGCAAAAGCACGGTGGCTCTCCGTGGGGCCAGCAAACCCCCCCAGGTGCTCTATGCCCAGCAGAGGTGGTGGGGGAGCGTGTGTGATTGTTTTGGGGACAAAATATCTAGGAAAGATAGAGAATAAACAAATGCAGCTAGGGAAAACTGTGCAGAAATATGACAAAAGTATGTACTGGGTTGCTATCTCCTCGATCACTTTGAAATGTATTTCAACAGCAAAAAGAAAAAGGTTGAAAGTGGGGAGCACTTGTATTGAAAGCTTCAACGTGCAGCATATTTTTCTTGCTTTCTCTCTGGTTCCGCAGGGATTGGAGGAAGGGAGTGAAGGAGTAAATCCATCGGGAAAGGGGTTTCCAGGTGAAGGATTTGAGCCACGTGATCGGGGAATCTTAGAAACTTTCCTCGGTTGGGCAGATGCTCAGTAGGCGAAGGAGCCTGTGCTGGATGGCCAAGAGAAAAACAACACGCACGGAGAAAAATGGGAAACTGGGAGGTGATGGGGTGGCTGCGGTCCAGCGTGCGCATTCGGTGTGGTTCTGGCGACTCCGGGAGGCTGCGGGGTCTGCCCGTCCCAGATGGCGAGCACAGCGTGGCTGCTGCCGCTGCTCTAAGCACGCATCAGCAGGTTTGTCACAGCAAAAGAATGCAGGGGGGAGGACACAGAGAAGGGGAGAAAAAGAGGGAGGGAATTAAGGAAAATGTGAAACAGAGTATTAAAAACAAAGGGAAAAGAAAAATAAAACAGGAAAATGCAAAGAGCTCCCTGAATGCACCCTTAAAGTCATGCGGGAGGACAACGACAAGTAACAATGCGACTATAAAAGGAAGCAGCAGCCTGACTCCCTTTAGGGGCACGTAAGACATTTGTGTGGACTTGAGACAAAAATCCATGAGAAAAATGGACTAAGATCCATTAACTAATTGCTGTATAAGAATGTCAGGCCAAAAGAGGCTGGATCCCTCTGTCCAATGGCCGGCATCTCTCTTACCCTCAACAATGACGGATTTTACTACTACCAAACACCGGGACCCCTCCAAAATGCTCCTGCCAGCAGAAGAAGAAGTGTTGACAGAATTGTGGGGTGAGCGTAGCGCTGACTCCTCCGACGCTGCTAACTGAGGCCGGATAAAAATACCACATGATGCAAGCACTGGTTTTGATGCCTGGGTTAGGTAGCTCCCTCCTCGGAGTGCTGGCTTGTGTGAGCCCCGCCGATGGCGTCCCCCCTCCCCAAACATCGTCTAAAAGTCATAGATGCTAAACTCGGTGGCCGTAGGTTTGGCTGTGAAGCTGAGAGGCAAGAACTCGTGCAGTTTTCTGATTTAGGTGAGCGCACCACTTTTCCTATGTAGCAAGGCAGTATTATCAGGTGGCATTAATATATTATTATATTTTTATTATATAGATAATTATATTAATTATATTAATATAATAATCCAAGCCAAAGTTAGCAGTCATTAGTGGCCGGTGAAAGTGAAAAGGGAGTTTGTTGTAAAAGAAGGCTATCCAGGAGCGTACGAGGCAACAGAGAAGGGACGTTCTGTGTTCGGTTTACAGAACACAGTACTTCATGCCGAGCGTAATCAGTGCCAGCTAATCAGATTATTTGATGAGCCAGAGGGAGCAAAATCCATCTTCGAGTTGACGTAATCCACCGATAGACTGCTTAAGGATTCTGGATATGTTCATTGCATGTCTCGGAAGCCTTCCCCTTACCTATTCATTGAGACTTACCCTTTTTATGAGCAAATCTAGGATTAAACATATACGGTTCGAATAAAAACCAGCAAACAAAACAGGTAAGAGTGAGAATTCACGGGAGCGTAGCTAAGGGAGCGCTGCCAGTTGCCACACTACTGGTTTAGCAAGGTAGTGAAAGAATACCAGTGACACCAGGGACACTTTAATGCTGTTAGTGGAGACCTTGTAAGGATGGTGACTGATGAAGCTAAGGAATACACGAGTCTGGAATTAAAATGTGGAAAGGATGATTTTCTGGAAAGTCCTGAATTTTGGAAGGGAATAGATTTTTATTTTAATTCAGGCCTAGCCTGAGCCATAAATTCTTATTACTTTAATACTGTTGCCTTATTTTAGAGGTATGTTCTGCAAAAAATCTATCCCTTCTCCCAGCATTTCTCATCACAAATAGGCAGCTTCAACAACTGGATAAAAAGTAGCTTTCAGTCTTATTCCTGCTTTTAATCTTACAGAAAGCCATTTAGCAGGATACCTCATAATGCTATGCCTTATTTACAGACACAACGAGGGGAAAATCAATCAGAGAAACAGAAAAGTAAATCATTTTCAAACCAGATTACTCTCCTGGAAGGACAGTTCTTCGATTGCTTTTATTCCTCACTTTAAAAGAAAATAATTTAGTAATTAAACATTGAGCAACTATTGTTTACTTGTATCAGGCATCACAGAAGCTGCAGTGCCTTACCTTTTTGCGTGTTGTGCTAAAATGATGGCTAGAAACAGAATAAAATAATTGCACTAGAACATTGTCTAGGATCACTGTCTCCCTCCCACTGCATAAAGAAATGCTGAAGCAAAGCAAAGACATTTATCGAGCAGCGGGAGCTCATTAGCTTGTTGTCAGTACTGTCTCCCATTGATAGCTCTTACGTGGCTATCTAGTAGGTAAGCAGCATTATAAATAGTCTTTTTGTAGCACACATTTCTGCTTTCATATAAAAAAATATGTTTGTTGCCTCCCAAAGAATCCTTGCCACCCCGAGAAATACAGATTTTGTGATTCAGGAATGGGTTGCTTCAGTCTTCCAACCACATGTCTCAACTGCATGTGAGCTTGTCTTGCCTAAGCTCTTTGAAAAAAGTTAAAGCTTCAACAGCCTCCGCTTCCGTAAGACAGACAGCTCTGGAACTGCCCATGTCCAGCGACAATGTTAAATTTACGGGGCTTTAACACAAAAGGACAATTTAGAATATATATTGGGATTGTATACAGCTGAAATTGCTTAAATATTACAGCAAGTTAGATCTTCCATAGAGGTCAGAGGAAGGACTGAGTATTAGAGAATTCAGAAGTATATTTAACTGAGGGGTAAACTCCTGTCTCAACGATTGATGTCATAAGCCAGCCAGATCCATGCATAATCATTTGTCTGTACACCTCATTACTGGCCAAGCAAAACAGAGGCAGAGAGGGCGAGCCAGTGACTTACGTTTGCCCAATGTAATTCAGGTTAATCAATAAAACCAATTTTACAAAATTATGCAAAATGTTGAGCTCCCGCTGAAATAATTGGAAATTGGTGAAGCTGCTTGGTCTCACGAAGGTCACGTTCCTCTGCTGGAGATTGAACCTTTACAAACATTGAAATCCTTGAGCAGGGGGATTCACATGCTTCTCTCCCTGGACATGGCACCGCTCTTCTTGCGATGCCAGAGGTTTCACGGAGCCCGGTTTCCCCAAGACTTCCCACCACACGTCTCTCTGTCAAGTCAACTGCTACAGTCAAAGGGCCTGGGCAAACACCCAAGGCCCAGTGAAGAAGATCAGATTTGGACCTTTGCCCACAAGCCATGTTTGATCGGTATAGAAAAATCACATTACACTGAGTATATTAGCAATATTTATTACACAACTGATGTAGATAGAATCCAGGCTACACTTGTCAGAAGCAGAAGGCTGCCGTTCAGATGAATGGGGCTGATTACTTGCATCAAATTAGGAAGCTTATTTCTCAAATGGAGCAAAAATCTGTTTGGATTAGTGCTTTCCTACTGCTCTGCAGAAGAAACAGAAGTTCCACCATTTCATTTTGGTGCTGTTTCTCTTATCTTGCCATCCTGGCTTTGGATTTCCCACTTTCTTATTCCAAGTGTACTTCTTGCCTGGGTAGCTTAGCCTTCAAGAGGTTTCATGTTGTTCTCAGGCACTCAGTGAAGAGGTCAAGTGGAGCTGGTCTTCCCTCAGAGCACACATCTCCGAAGCTGAACCGTATTCATTTCTTGGCTGTCTTCCTCTCATATCAGAGAGTATTCCAAATAAGGTCTCACTGGTGTGTTGCTCAGAATCAAAATAGCTTCATCTTATTTAAGTTTGATAACCCCTTGAGAAAAGTCCCTTGGACTTTGACTTCCCTTTAGAGCTGTTGACTGCCTCGGCATATGGTCCTGTTAGATCTTCTCAGTTAAACGCCGTTAAATCACAGTTCTGTCAACTCTCACTATTTTAATGTTTTTCTTGGAATATTTGCTTTCTGTCCTAGACCTCCTGCCTCTAGAGTCAAGTGATTAAGTTAGACTCTGGGATTTTATTTTCAAAGTAGAATTCTAATCCTCCAGGCAGTGAAGAAAAGCATAAAATATGGACTAAATATAACCCCGGTGCAATCTGAAGGTTCAGAAACTAGAAGTCAAGACAAAAAAAAACAAACCACAAATATTGGTTCCTAAAACTCGTTATTTAAAAATATATTCCAAGTTTTTTTTGAGAATGACAAATCAGTTAATTTTTTTCCCAATGTTTTTGACTGCCAGTTCCACAATGCAGAAGACATTTCTTTCTGTGCCAGTGCTGGACCAATATCCCAGCTTAGGGCAGAGGAATGAGTAGATTTGCTCTCACCACAAGGTCGCTCAGGCTGAGGTCCTTACATCTAGTAGTAATCACGGTCTTCCTAAAACATGCCAGGAAAACTAAGGGATATTAGCATCTATGTTCTGGGTTCCATTTTGGGTAAATATGTTCTGTTTAGCTAATTTTCTCATACAGCAGAATACCTACGTATTCCTTTTCTTTCAGTACCATCAGTCATTGCATTTGGACTGCATGGCTGCAGTAGTCCATCCCAGAGACGACTGTGCCATAGCTCTGGCTACAATAATTTCTTTGTACTTGTAGGCATCATCTAAAGTGTTACACAGCTTTGGTGTTAAATGTGTATCAGATAATGTCATGGAATCTGTCCTGCTTTCAGCTGGGATAGAGTCAATTTTCTTCCTAGTAGCTGGTATAGTGCCGGGTTTTGGATTTAGGATGAGAATAATGTTGGTAACACACTGGTGTTTTAGTTGTTCCTCAGTAGTGTTTATACCAGTCAAGGACTTTTCAGGTTCCCATGCTCTGCTCAGTGCACAAGAAGCCGGGAGGGGGCACAGCCAGGACAGCTGGCCCAGACTGGCCCAAGGGCTGTTCCGTACCATACGACGTCATGCCCAGTATAGAAACTGGGGGAGCTGGCCAGGGAGCAGCGATCGCTGCTCAGGGACAGGCTGGGCATCAGTGGCGGGTGGTGAGCAATTGCATTGTGCATCACTTGCTTTGTATATCCTTTTATCATTATCTCTTGAACTCTGGGATTTGCTCTCCAAAGCTCTCAGATGGACTCTGAAGTGATGGGGACGTCTCGTCAGAACACGGGGTTCCTCAGAGATAGACTCCATCAAGTCCAAGCCACCTCCCAGTCCCCCTGGCAAACTGGCAGGGAGTTGACTGGAGCACTCGTTAGCGTACCTCAAAAATGTGCTGAAACTCATTAGCTTGTGCAAAACAGTTTGGTTTCAACAAACTGCCGTTTACCACAACATCTGCATTTTTGGAAACTGTCTAGCGAGCAATATTTCCCATCTAAAAGGAAGTATTTTGCTTATCATCTAGCAGCCATCTCTCCAACAGCCATTTACCAACGAGCTGTTCTGAGATGTCCTGTCTTCTCAATGCAAGGAGAAAGCACCGTATGCAGCTCGCCACACTTGAAAACATCTCCGTACATTTCACTGCATCTAAACTAGGCTAAACAAGTTACATCCTAGGCACACTGACCCCTCGGGGGAATACGAACAGTCTAGTTCAGACTACAGTCACATTATGAAGACCTAATTTAGTCCTGATGTTTTGAGATACACATGCAAGCTGGTTTTTACAAGGTCACCCCCAGCAGAGACAAGAAATTTTTTACTGTTAGCGTGAAGACCTTGAGTTTTGAAAAATGCTCTTGCCTTTCTTCATCATCATCTGCGTGCTCTTTTTTTCCATCTTACTCACATTAAACGGTCGGTAGAAGAGGCTGTAATTTATGCAGCACTCCAGACAGCTATCTCAAGGGTTACATGTAATGCAACCACCTTCATTTAAATGCTATTTTTAAATAAATGGTCTCGAAAACACCATCTAGTCTTAAAACTGAAAAGACAACAGAGGCTACCTGGTATGTACAAAAAACTGAACTGCATTTGGTGGCAAATTAAAGCATTCAGCCACAAAAACGATGACTAAGAGGAGATGAAGAAAAAAAATGGTAAAAGAATGTTAAATTAAGACATTTTGATATTTAGGCACATTTTCTCTGTCTCCTTGTGTAGCATATTTTTAAAAGGTCAGTCCTGATCCTGTGTAATTGTCCTTAAGAGTTAGTACCAAACACTTACCCAGGAAAACGATTTGGATCTGCCAGTCAGTAATTACCCGTCCTTGTGGTACCCATTTCCTTGGGTGCTCTGTTTTTCTCCATCGCCGTGACAACACTTCCCACACCAGAGGAAATATTTAGCTCGCATCTTCCTGTAGAGTAGTAATTTCCCCATTTTCATAACTCAGGCCTTCCTCACCCAGCAGCTGCAGTATCTGCTTGAATTGTTGAGTATTTATTTTGTATTTTTTTTTTTAAGTCCTGATCAAATTAGTTTGAGGGAAAGATACCTACAGGACCTTAAAGAACAGCTGTTCTTTACAAATCAACCCCAGGAAATATTTTGTCTGTTTATATTATGAATTGGCAGAACATAGACTTCTGTATCCTGAAATATTCTATCATCTCCCATTAAACAAATAGGGAACTGGATCTCCGTTCCTAGCTACAGATCACGAGCGTAAGCAGGAGGAAAGTAAGCAGCCAGTTTAGCTTTCACCTCGCTGCGTTTGCCGAGGTCCGTATTGCATTGTCTGGTTCTAGTTCACCTGAAATTTCTCAACAATATCCTTAGGAAAATAAGCGAGTACATCGTGGGTTTTTTTCTTTTACTGGGCATCAGTTTCTCCGCAGTGCTCACGTCCTTCTTGGCTAAACTCATACATGCTAGACGGATAAAGATGTCTATAAAAAATTAACTCTTTTCTAACCTTTGCCTGGCCAGGGGCTAAAGCAAGCTGTGTGATGTTTAATCTTACATTTGCACAGCGTAACACTAAAAAGAAATGTACAGTGGAGCTCTGAGGGGCTCGGTCAGCCACTCCTCAGTCTGTTTTTCAATGCTAAGTTACCTGGAAATCTTCTCCTTCGGTTAAAAAAAAATATTAAAAAGGTATATATGTTTTATTTTAGCACAGTGACATTGGTGGCTGTGGGTTTTGGGTTCTGATGATTTTTTTCCTGTAGGATTTCTAATGGCAACAAGGGTTCCTGAATCCAGCGTTCATCCCGCTCCTGCTAGCTGCAGGCAGAGCAGCAAGGACGGGACCCGCGATCCTGTGTCAATCTGGTAATAAACAGTAATAATAGACTCTAAGCTGTCATAAGAGGATATGACCAAGCCTTGTTTGGGTAATGGAGAATTCAGCCATGTCTGATGACTGTCAGCTGAGGTGATCTCAGAGGGAAGGGAATCTGCCCACAACAAATGGCTCGTTGCCTGCCCACAAATACGATGTACCCCTCCACAGCCATGTTCCCGGCTTCCCCCCTCCCAGCATCCCTTCTCCGCCGTGCTCCCTGTGCACAAGAGTTTGCGTTAGCCAGCAGGATCCTTGCAGGGGCGACCTCAGCTCTCTCCTCTTCTGGACCAGGTGGTCAGAACTGGATGAATTTTATTTTGTCCTAAATGTGATGTAAGCTCTGTGTTCTCGCTATACCACAGCTTGGGGGGGGGGGATTTTAACCCCCCCCACAAGATTTCCTACCCTTAGGGATTCCCCGTGCCTGCATGTGGACTGCAACAGGCTTGGTACAAGCAATGGAGCTTCTACAGGTCTTTGCATTTTGGGGGAGCAGCGGTGGTGTAGGAGCCTTACTGCCCAGCCTGCCCTAGCACCAGCCTGAGCTCTTCCCCTGAGTAGCAGGGCAAGCAGCTTCCCCATTTTTGTTTAGGAAGTCACACTAATTACAGAGCTATTTTCTTCTTCATTTAAGCAGACAGCATTAACCCCAATGCTATTAAAATCTCAACATTTCCAGCTTTCCTCAGGAGCAGTGAGTGAAGAATGGCTATTCACAGGGCAAGCTCACACCCACGCCGCTCTTCTGTGGTGACACTGGGAAAGTGGCAAACGCTGCACGGTCACTGCAAATTCCTATTTTGCTGGCCTCCTTACCTAGGAGCCAGGCCAGAGCAGCCTGGAACAGGATCTGTGCTCCTGCTTCCTACTGTGACAAAGAAGGTGCCACAGGAGGGCACAAGGAAAGTGAGTCATTCCTGTGATCATTAATTAATTAGTGCCCTGCTGCTCCTCCAGGCAGGCCAAACAGATTACGCATGGCAAAATTGACATAAACAAGTAGAAATTCTGCTCATAAAGGAACTTGGGAAGGCGTTCACAGTCCCCAAGCTGCCAGAGCCCCAGACAGTGAGCCAGTCTGCTCCCTTTTCAGGATGCTCTTGGGTGCTTGGATCCATTAAGCTTCTCCCTAATGAAGGTGGGGTTCCCAGATTAGAGGATGCTCAGAAATGACTCTCCCTGCTGAAACAAACGCCCCTCTCCAGCCTGGATGGGTGAAGCTGTAGGGTCTGCCTAAACCGCCTCTTCCCAGCGGGAACTCTGTCTTTCCTGGCAAAAGGCAGACACCGCTACAGCCAGCGCCGAGACGAGGAGTTAACGGCAATCACTGCATTGCCATCCCCAGGTTTCTGAGGTGCCTACCTCCACGTCCCGTGCCAGCGGAGAAGTGGGTGAGTCGGGTGGACGGCATCGCTGCCGTCACGGTCAGGAGCCTTCAAGGTTGCTGAGCCCACCCCGAATGGGGCAGGCGGGAGCCCCTCCTCTGTCTCACCTCCCTGCGCTCAGAGAACTGCGTCTCTTTAAAACTATTGCAGACATACACAGGCGCGCTTTGTAAGAAAGGCACTAGTAAAAGCCAAATCTCATCTGGATTTGTGCACTCCCTTATCTCTTAGCGTTCCTTGCCTTGGACAGCAAAAGCAGTTGCCTGCCAGAATACAGCCTTCCCTGGTGTCCCCTCCGCACCCCATCCCAGAGCCACCCCAGAGCAAAAAGCTCACCAGAAAAGGCAATATTACTACCAAAAAAGGGATCTTCCAGCCCCCACCTGCTCAGAGAAAACCAGTCTGGGGAGGTGGGCTGGGGAGGTGGGCTCGGCAGGAGGGTTCCTGCTGCCTGCCCGTCCTCGCAGCGGTCTGTCCCACTCCCCAAAGCTGCTGGCAGAGGGGGGACAGCGGCTGGGCACAGCAGAAGGCAGCAAATGTGAGCGATACTCCCAAGAGCGTGGGCTGCCTGCCAAAGAGCACTGCCAGGTGCTTGCTGTTTAAATTGCTTAATATATTATATTAAACTATATATAGATCAATGTCAGATACATGGTCTCCATCCCTGTCTTAGAGCATGAGCTTGTCCAGAGCACGCAGCATGCCACTGCGGCTGCGCCGGGGCACGGACTTCGATGCATGGACGCATCTCCTGAAGGCAAAGCTTGCTGTACCACGTCGGTCGTCCTCTGTCTTACCCCAACCAAAGGACTGGAGGCATTGGGAGAGTGCAGAAACTCTTAAACTGACCCTCCGCAAATTCACTTTTTGTTGAAGTGCAAAACCACCCTCAGCAGGGAAACTACGGTAAGGTAACCCTCTGGCCTCCGTCTGCACAAATCTGCCTGTCATGGAAAAGACCTCAAACCTCAGAGAAGGGTGCGTAGCCCCAAACTCACTTTACCGAGTCTGGTAAGTCATTTTGAGACTGATGGATAAAGCCACAATAGAGGACCAAACCGTGTTGTCAGTCCCCATAAAGGTGAGGTCCGCCATCCTTCCAACTGCTGCAGGCTCAGGCCCAAACTCTAATTGCTTTATTGTTCTTGAGTTACAATGGCCTGTGGTAAAATCTCCAGCTATATGGTGCATTTCTCTGGCACGGATTCAGAGCAGCAGATGCACCTCGATGCCTGAGCCGTAGCAGAGCTTCCCACAGCCGTCCACTGCCTCGGCACCCAGGGCGCAACCACCAAATCCCTGCTCAGCAGTAGCCACATAGCACCGAGGATGGCAAAATCTGTTCATTAACAACTTTTTCTGGACCTCTGAGTTAAGGATAATGTACTGTACTTGGTAAGTAAAGTGTATGAGGTCTCACAGCTACAATAGTTTATTAATTTGCCTCGTTAATCTAATTCCCTAGACTCTTTTGGGAAAGATTAAATGAATCATATGTAGACAAGAAAAGTCAGCTCAAGGGGAAGAAACACAGAGGCCTGGCACAGAAAAGTCAAAATTCATTAAAAAATATTGGATAAGTGTTTGTGGTGAGCAGAAGCTAAAATAATCAATATTTGTTACTAGGAGGAAAATTCCCCTCTCTTCTGTAGGGTGGGGAACCCTATGGAAACCCCGTCTAAGAGTATAAGTGAGTACAGTTTATAAAGATATCTGCTCTGCGTGAAGCTGGGAACCACAGCTTGCTGAGGGGATTTCTGCGATACGTTTACATTTGTGGATGGGTGCCTCTGTGCTTCTGTTTTCTTAAGTATAGAGATGGCTTTGCAAGGAAAGACCCAGAATTACAATGTGCGAAAAGCAAAATGCTAAAGCAAACCTCGTGGTAGGTCACCACAAGCCCTGGTAAGTCAGATGTGAGATAATCTTCCCATGTTTACCCCGTGAGTTATGTGTGTGGCCAAGGCCACAGTTAATACTTGCATGTTTTCTGTAAATCAAACTGGGGAAAGATTTGCTTTCAGATTTTCGGTAATAAAAATTTTCCCAAGTCACATACTGTAGCAGAAATTCTCAGAAATAGGCTGGAAGCTGTCTGATGAAGAGCTTAAAGGTTCCTAAGTCCTATTTACCTGATTTTTTAAAGGCAGGTGAGACACTTGAGCAAGAGATGGGTTTCAGGGTTTAACCCTCAACCACGCAGAGGCACCGGGGAGACCTGGAGCAGAGCAGGGTTTTAGGGATTCTTCCCACCAGGGGTTAACTTTGCTTTGCATAAATGGACATTTCCAAAAACCTCATGCAGAACATGCAGAGAACAAATGTATAGGGTCAGCCTCCCTATTTTCTTCCACAAAATAGGCTCCCTGTTAGCAGTTATTATGTTTAGCTGTTTTGCATGACTGAATTTCCATTCCCCAACGGCACGTGATGTCCCAGCTTGGAACTGCCATCAGTTTGATACTTTAAAAGGTTTGCTCTCCCCTAGACATCAGAGATTTCAGATTATAGCTTGTCAGATAACTCCCATCCCTGGTCCAAACTGCAGCTCAGTAGTTTTTCTCCCTTTGCTCTAATATAAACCATTTGAACAACCCTGTGAAAAACACCAGGTCTTGTACTGTCTCCACAGGAGACAATTAACCCAAGACAGGGGTCAAGATCTGGTCCCATCTCTTCAGGATTTAATAATCCTTTCATCATTATCACACTTTAAGAGCCATTAACTGTTTAGTTCACCTCATTTTCAGAAAGTTTCCAGCCCAGCTGTCAATATCTGCCTTATCTAAATTGAACATCGCTGTCATTTCTTACTCAGACATCTTAGAGTGTATTGATCATGGACCATCTCAACTTCTGCTGCAAGATACTTAGTACCTGAAAATAGTTCAAGGGGACCTTTCTGGAACAGATCCTCCTTTCATTGGGAAACCTGTGGACAGGATGAAGCATTCGTCAGATCCCATATTCAAAATGAGCCTAGGGTGGCAAGGGAGACCAATAAATTTAAAGCAGATTATCCCAGCATTAAATGGCTCAGGCCACCAACATGGTCCTGCAGGAACAGAGTGGGGAGGGTGGGGGACAATACCTGGCGAAGTCCCCGTCCCTTCACAAAATTTTGGCCTGGCTAGAAGATATTTTGTCCATCAGACACCAGCCAATTTCCCAAGCAAGCGCGATCCAGGCCCACCAACCCCTAACCAGGCATCTGCAGTGATGGGTGGCTGCACGTTCCTCTTAGTGTTTTGGGGTTTGTGCACAAGAGGGATCGGCGATGCACGTATAAATGGGCAACAGCCTGGGGTTTGGCTTATAGATAGCACTAGTGGTGGTCACACAAATGCCATTGCTTGCTGTTTTGCATGCTCTGGTCCGGTGCTGGGAGAGCCTGCTGCTCAGGCTGGATCCATCCCCGGGCGTGCAGCAGCAGGCAGACAGCGCCTGTCCGCTCTCTTCCCAGGCGGTGGCAGGGCCGTTCGCCTTCACCCATCACCTGTCACCCATCACCCGTCACCCATCACCCATCACAGCGATTTTCACAAAACCTCTGGGAACTGCACGAGGTTTGAGCATCTCCCTCTCTGTCAGCCACCTGAAGTGGGCAGCATGTCCAAAAGCCACCCGAGGTGAGCAGTGAGCCCAGCGACTGGCAGGCACTGGGATTTCCTTGGGAAATCAGGCTAGAAAATAACCTGGCTCACACGCGGGCTGTAAATAAACACCCTATAAACAAACGAAGGTTGTAGCTTTACGTTCCCCTGGCCGGCAGCCTGAATGACTGTCGGAATCAGCAAAGGCCACGCGGTTTCCAGGTCGGAGTCCAGCCCTGCCTGCTGCTGCCCGCTGGTCCTTGCGGTACCCGTGCCGCCTGCCAGGCACACCGGCAAAGCCTTCCTCCCGCCCCGGCATCCTCCTGCTTCGCTCCCCCTTAGCTGTCCCGCTTTCTCGCCCTACGAATAAAACACGGCTATTTCTTGAAACGTTTTTAAGGCTTTTGCTTTGCAGAGATGAACTTTTTCCCTGCGTGAAGCCAGCCGCATTTGAAGAGGTGGCTGTGCCACACAGGAGCATATTTATTTCCACGCAGAACTGACGGGATCTGCCATCGCCTGCCTCGTGCTCGGTGTTTTGTGCATCTGCACTGAGCTGCAGTTTAAAACATGGCATCGACGTGACTCTCCCATCCTTCTGCAAGGGATTTTAATATTTTCTTCTATGTTCCTGTGATGAAGCAGCAGCGGGTTGGATTTCTGATCAGCCCACTGAAGGGCAGGCAAGGTGCAAGGACCGTTCGGGCGGCCGCCCATGGCATCTGGGAGGCTCAGCCTGGGCGGAGGAGGTCGGTGCAGGGGCCGTGCCGTGTCTGTCGGACGCTGGGGGACATTTAATACTGCTGAGATCCCCCGAGAAGGATTACTTGGGGGGGGCGGGGGAGGTCGGCATCAGCTGTCAAATTGTAATCCCTGCCGTGGCAGCGACTCAGTGATGAGTTTTGGGGTGATTTATTTCTCTCTCTGCTCTTACCCGCACAAAGAGGATATATGGTTCACTAACAGAGATCCCAAACTGGAGGAGTTTAATAGCTTCAGCAGAAGAATCAGCCTTAAGTTTATCTCTAACAAATACACAGCGGTGGTCAGAAATGTCATCCCCATCGCGCACGGGGAGCCGTGCGTCCCGCTGCACCCACACCTCCCTCGCCTGGCTCCCTGCTCTCTCCTGCTGCGTTAATCAGACCTTTTCCAAAGACATTTACTGGCTCTTTCCCTGTTCAAAATCCTAAAATAATTGTCAGTAGCTATTTAAAGCCCTCCACAGACCGGCACACCACGGGTACAAACAAAACCCTTCTGGGTCAGCCCAGCCTGGCTGTTTATAAACAGGACACACAAAAGGACAGTCACATTGCCCAGAAAAGCAGAGAGACTCCTGCTCGTCAAGAACATCCCGGAGGTTTGCGTGGCCAAGCCCACGGGGCACGCAACTGCGCTTTGTTAATCTGCCTAGGTCACAGCCAGAACAGGCATCGCAGGTTTGGGCAATGCTCGGTGCCCCTGGAGACATTTGCAGCTTAATTGATGACAATACTTCTTCAAACACGCCCGGGCAGCAGCGCAAGGGAAGAGGACCTCTACGTCTTTTTGGGGTTTGTGGGACGCTGTGGCACTGCTGCAGGGGTGCAGCCTGCAGGAGAAAACGGCAATGCCGCTCGGTGCAGTAGATCAGCAGCCCTGGGCTTTGTATCCGGAGAGGGAACATGAAAACACGGGCATGGAAAACAAGGAAGCCGTCCCAGTGAGCCGCAGGGGCATCCGAGCTGTCATTTTGGCCGATGGTTTACTCCAGAGTTTAAGAAACCATAAAACAGATTGCAAAAACTTTTTGCAAATTGATGGGGAATTAGAAATACAGAGAATTTCTTGCCACAAATACTATGCAGCACACAAATGTCAGCAGAATATCTTCAAAGTGGCAGTAAGGTCATTCCTATAAATAAATCATCCTGGCCCTGAGGAGCCCTACGGAGCTTCCCGGGAAATATGCATCCTGGCGAATCGGATCTACCCTGAAAGAGGAGACAGGTAATGACCGCTCCTTTCAACGCTGCAGGAGCTAAGAGTTTAAATGGGACCAACAATAGCTACTCCATTTTTTCATCTCTCTGATGAATAATGCAGCGCATTCGATAAGACGATGGGCAATGTGTTCCAACAAACTGATACTGAATACCAGCGGCGCGTGCAGTCCCAGGACTGCGTATTCGTTTGAGGGGTAAAAGCAGAGATGGATCCACTTAACGTGAGTCGTATTTGCACGCTCGGGTGCGCTGGGGTGCACACGTGCAGCGCCTGGCACATTTAGCCAGGTAGGCATCCCGTGTGCAACTGCGTGGCTTGACCCGAAATTAAACCTTACATAGGCAATCATGCAAATACCTGCCGTACAGCAACGAGCAGAAGAGAGAGCACTAAATTACCTCCATCCAACCTTATGGCCCACCGTACAGGCGTGAGCCGATCAAACAGGCAATCCTTCTGCGTGGCTTGAGGACCGACAAAGACAGCTGCTTTGGTGGGTCCGTGTCTGAGAATTTCTCTGAAAACAAAAATAATCAGCTGGCAGAGTGGGTACCACGCAGGAGGTGATGTCCAAGCCCCATAGGAAGCACATTACATGGGTTACATGGGACAAGGTAGGCGTTTGGCTGCAAGGCATGCTGTGCCACTGCTGCGGCCAGAAGTCATCCATGGGTGAAAGGAAAGAGTAATATGCAGGGAATCATCTGTGTTTTAGTATTTATGCATTGCAGAGCTTACTATAAACTATTCTGCAAGCAGAAATTTCAAGTTGATGAGAGAAAGCATTAGGGCTAATGCAAGCATTGTGCACTGCCCAGGGTTTGCGTGTCTTGTGATCAACTTCCATGGCCATTACACTGAAACGACTTGCTGTTCTTCTGGAAAATAATTGGATTTGGAAAGAATAAAACATAACTCTTTTTTAAAGTACTATTACTCCATCCTGATCCTAAAGCTTCTGCTGACCTTGAATAGCGCAGATCAGATCCACGCAACACCTTTTAATCTCAACCCACTTTAAAATATTAATCCTTACGCACAGCACAGAATTATTATCCCCTTTCTGGGGCTGGGGAGAGCATGGCAGGGAAATGGGCTGAGCTGCTGGAGCTGCAGCGAGCCGGGGGCGATGCACTAAAGCCCCTCACCTCCGACCAAGTGCTAGCTCTTGCCCGTGACGAGCAGAGAAAGGGGGACGGGGCAACGATGTGCTGGGCAGAGCCGGGGGCTGGGGCGGGAGCGAGCCCAGTGCTCGGCTCCTGGGGGAAATCCAAAAGGATGGCACCGCCCCAGCACACGGGAGGTTGACCAAACCCATTACGAGGGAAAAAGCCTCTTACTATAATTTCTGCCCTGTTTGAGAAAAAAAAAAAAAAAAGTGTGGTACGATATTCTCGTGGTAAAATTATCTGTGCCATTTTTTCAGTTAACTTAAAAAAAATAGCTACACTGGGATGCAAATCAACCTCTGATTTTAATTATCTTGCTTTGGAAAAGAGAAGGGATGGGGAAGGTTTCCAAATGAGAGGCAACTGCATTAAAAGAGGGAACATGTTCTTTGTGATTATTTTTCATAAAGGATGAGAATGGTTGACTAACCTGAAAATACATCAGGAAAGGTTCACTTTGGGCTGAAAAGGCTTTTCTCTCAAAAATGGTTTAAATAGAAAATTTTTGATCAATAGCCAGTTCAGATTTCATAATGAATTCAACTGAAAATGGGTGGTAGACGCGTTCACATCCTACGGTAGCGTTAGATGGATGAAGCATCCTCCTCCCTAACTTCCCACGCCTTATCAAACACCGTGCAATCAGGAGATGTTGCCAGTAGCAACGATGAGCGTTTCACCTGTTTGAAGGTCTCTCTCTCCTTTGCTTTAGCTGCCGACCCTGCTGCACGTGGCATATCACCAAAGGCTCTGCACTTCACGGTCTGTCCTTTCTTTTCCACCAGGTGTGCGGCTGGAGCTCCCTGGAGCTCACGGGGGCTGGTACAGACCTTCACAAGATGCCTGGGCACTGCATTTCATGCTGTGCTCGTTTGTCATCCTCGTAAGACCAAGTGCCTGATGTCGGAATAGAACAGAACAGAACAGAATAGTTATAACGGACCTACAACGATCATCTAGTCCAACGGCAACGGGATGGCACGGGTCAGTCCATTAAAACTGAGGAGCTCCAAGAAGAGACTGAGTGAAGCTGCCCAAGGACTTGGTAGCTCATCTGTCCTTCGAGTTATGAAATCAGAAACTGCCAGGTCACATTCCGAAAACGGATGTGCAGATATCTTTCGTCAGACATAAGCCAAGCGACGTAGCGACCTTACCTTCTCCCAGCTGTGGCCAGCAGCCAACCTTCAGTCTTCGTGTCTTCAAACAGATCCCGTTCCCTGGTGTTCAAAATTCATATCTACTCACCCCAGGCGGTCTCACCAACTGAAATGTTTTCTGAAGATTTTATTAAAATGTAGAAAACAAAATGAAAACCGCAGCTGGGATTTTTAGTGAATAAATGATGTTAATAGTTTTGAACATTTTTAAAAACTTAAGCTGCTCTATTTTAAAAAAAACTCTCAGGCATTTTTACGAGTGGATCTTCCCCACGAATACGCTTTGCACTCCTCCAGCCTCCCCCCAAGGCAAGACAGCCAAAGCCTTGCTGCAGAGAGCAGTTGTCACAACAGTCCCCATTTAAAGAGGGGCTAGGTTATTTAGCGCTTTACAGGTGGTAAACAGCACAGCTCGGCTCCGTCCACCCTGCAGAGTCAGCACCCAGCGAGGACCCCACCTGCTTCTCCTCGGGGACCTCTCCCACGCATCCCACCTCTCCGTCTTCGCAGTTATCGATCAACGGCACCGTTCATCTGGCTAGGCTGCAGCTAGGCCGTCAGCACCAGCTCTTCCCAAACACTGCTTGGTTTTCCTCAAGGTCTTACCTATGCACAAAGCATCCTGAAAGCCAGAGACCAAAGCGATGATAAATGTACTGAGCTGCTCTTCCAGCACCTGCTAAAAAGTTGCACTCAACTTCATTCTATTTCGTACTTTTTGGGTTCACTCACCTTCCCCTGAAAATCATTTTTTTTGGTTGTTATTCTGAATCCATTTGTGAAATGACAACTCTGAAAGACTTGAGTCAGTGCCTTTTGTAACAGTAAGTAAAAAAAGGGTAGATGAAATATCTGCAGAGAAGTTTGATGGAGCAAAAAGAGCATCAGCACAATAGCAGGTGTCAGTCTGTGAAAGTATTTCTGGAAACGGGAAAAATCACAGAGTGTTCATATTAGAAATGTTTTGATTATAATTCCCCCCCACAATGACTGTGCAGTTACAGCTAAGAATTATTCAAAGTTATTAAAAATGATCGCTGGGAAAAAAAAAATAGAAAAAAAGAAAATGTAAGGCAGAGCAGCAGCTTCTGTCAGGTCAGGTACTGAGCCGCCTCTGTAAGAGAATCACGTTGTATTCATGAAATGCTGTCTCTAATGAGCCTACGAGTGTGGCTGGAGTCTGCCACTGCTGGGCATTCACTTTGAAGCGTTCATATGCTTTTTTCCAGGTGACATGGAAGGGTTCTCTGTCTTTGGGCTCCTCTTTCAGAAACTAAATCCCCTTTTTCACTTGGCAATGCTCTGCCAAAATGCAGTCCTCTGATTGCTGCTGGTCAGTGTGTCACGGAAAAGCTCCCCCTTTCTTTGCACAGGATTTCTTTTAAAAATGCTCTTCTAAAGGAAAAAGAAAAAGGCACAATTACGAACAGAAGCCAGTGGAATAAAAACGGGGTTACATATGCAGAGAATACCCTCAAAGATCTGCCAGTCCATCCCTCCTGAGGTGGTCTGTGATGATGAACGGGACTCTGAGAGCGGCTGCCCCGGTCAGCTCACAGGACCACCTTTCTCTGATCCGAACACTGTGTTGCAAAGCCAGACTTTGGATGCTCACTCCGGTACGAGTGGAGTCTGTTTCCAACACGACCTATGTCTGCTGTGAGAGCCACCGAGGTCCACCAACACAACCTGGGCGTGCTCCTGCACTCCCCAGGCTCCCCCACGAAGAGCCGTTTGACTTGCCACGCAGGGCTTTCTTCTCCCTTGCGACCCGCTGTCTGAAGACAATTCCTGCAAACCCTTTCAGCTCTGCCTGAATATCTTCAAACCTTCCCCAGGTGCTCTTCAAGTACGGGAGTACTTGAACAGCTCGTGAGGAGCAGGTTGCATGAGGTTTGCCCACGGGGGAGCAAAGCCCAGCTGGTCCAGAGGGTTGAGCAGAGCCCATTTCTGCCCAATTCCCTGTGCTGGAATTGAATCATCACTCAGTGGAGAAAAATAGAAAAGAGCCACCTGCAGCCTGCTCTCTGCCTGGCTTACGAGATGTGGCTAGCTTAATTTCACCCAGCTGTGCTCGGAGCCATGGGTCGGCTTCCCGGGCCCAGATCTGTGCCTTCACCCCCAGCCCGCACCAGCGTAACCCGTCGCTGCCGTGCAGGAGATGGGGCTGCCCAGCAGACTCCAAAGGATGCTACTGCATCTCTGTGTCCCACACGAGGACCTAAACCTGCGGACATATGAAGCTGCATGGTCCGTGTTGCTCTGAAAAACTGAAAAGTTTGTCTTCCTTTGCCCACTGGATAGGCTTCGAGGCCTCCAAGTGAAGCCATTTTAGCGGCTCCCCAGCTCTTTTATGAGTTTTCCAGCCAATGCAGGCTCAAGCTGTGATCCAGGCAGTGAAAAAGAAACCTGAGCACAGATTAAAAAAAAAAAAACCAAACCAAAACAAACAAAAAACCAAAACAGCAACAACAAATAATGAGCCATTTCAGGTTTTTTACTAAATCAAGACAAATAAGTATAAAGAGGATGAATACAAACCTTGTGGGGAAAAGCTCTTTAACAGGTTGGTGAAACCTCTCTGAAGTAGCTTTGCTATCCCACACAGCTTCAGTGAATGCCCTCACTACCCTGTGGGTCCAAGTGAAGTCATCTCCAACGCAGACTCTTCTGTTGCCTCCAAAACCATAGATCAGTTTCTCCTGAACACTGCCAGTCCACCACTGATCATCCCGAAACCTGCCAAAAACTTTGGGCCAAGTTATCAAACACCAGAACAAACCTCTCATCTCTTGCTTTGCAGCTAGCAAATGCAACTTCAAAAGAGTATTCATCAAGAAAATCGATTTTTCAGTGTTCCTGTTCTCATCTAGAGCTCACGTGGCAGTTTGGATCCAAGCAGATAATTTTAATACTTGAGTCGTTCACTCACATCCTATTAAAATTGCAATACCCTGCAGCCACAATGTATGCTGTAACCCGTTCTAGAGAGAGAGATTAAAAAACCTAAATGCTATTCCCGGAGATCAGTTCCATCTACAAAATTTATCCAAAGTAATTACATGGACCCAAAGTCCTATAAATGCATTGCATCATCAGCTGGTGACGTGCAAAATTCCACCTCCTTGCTAGAAACTGGCTTGAATGCAGTTCGGCAGCTCTGATAGATCACTCCTTAGTCCAAAATAACCTCAAAATTAAAACAAATCAACTTTCTTCTCATGTGTTCATGGGGGTCATCCAACTTGTTGGATGTAATGCTTCACCAGAAAGCAGTCTGAGAGCTGCCAGTGAGTCCTGAGTTGGCTTTAAAACATATTTACTACCACAGTCTCATACCCAGAAGCCCTGTTGGTACCATCATAGCGATCCACAAATAGAAATAAATGAAAAATCCTCAAACTCTTTCAATTGAGAAACAAAGTTTGTGGTGCTACTTTCAACGGGATGCTGGAAAAAAAAGTACAGTCCCATCCGTTTGGAGAAAATTCAGGTTTTGAATGTGTTGGTTCACTATTATGTTGGTTACCAAACCCAACTGGAGCCTGCAGCTGAAAGACATGACCAGGGTAGGCTGCTCTTCACCCATTAACTCACTTTCTCTCTCAAAAACATGCTGGCAACCAACATCCACTGCCCTGCAAGGTTTCTTCCTGCTCCTTGAGCACATCGGTCTGCTGTCGTAGTGGAGGTTGGCACAGATTTTGTTTTGGAAAAGAGATCTTCCTTGAACATGTACAGGAGCAGACAGGAGTTGTGAGACAGATCAGCATCGGGGTCACCCGAGGCGAAGAGCGCCTTATCCTAAGTCCACGTTCAAAGTGTGCAAGCTATTTGCAGCCTCCTGCAGTTGATCTCCAAATATAGGCCCTGATTCAGTGAGACACCCCAGCACGTGTTCCTCCTCAAGTATACAAACTGTCCCATCGCAGCATGCGGTACAAGGTGATCCTTGTGATTCGGTGTTTTCCTGGAGCTGGTATCCAGAGCCGCCAGCTCTGCTTCTGCTCTCCTTTCGGCCAGGGAATATTCAGATGGAAAACAATTATGCAGAAGAGGGACGGAGCTGGCCTGGGTTTTTTGCAAGCATCCCTGGCTCAGGCAGCCTCAGTGGGATGTCTGAGAGCAGAGGGTAAAGCTCCGCTTGCTGCAGTTCCCCGGGAGGGAAGGTCGCATTTGCCAGCGGGATTATTTTCCTCCCATCCCAGAGGCACCCAAGCAGCCGTCGCAGCTTCGGATGCGCATACCAGCCTGACGAGTAACTGGGATAGCACAGCTGATGCTGGGAAGGCAAAGCTAAACACAGCCCCATCAGTAAAAACAGGCTGCACGGATGACCTGAGGCCATCTCTCGGGCTCAGAAGTGGAGACCTTCCTGATTTTTAGAGCATTTTACACAAATGGCATCCTGGCTCAGAGGAGCAATGGCAGAGAGGGTTGAGTGGAGAAGCTGGGCTCCATCACAGTTGCAGCCCTGACCCCTGCCTCGCTGAGAGCACAGGTTTAACCAGACGGACGTGTTAAGAGAGACATTTCTTACTTTATACCCCAACTACCATTTCGCCTTCTCCGGGGGCGAGCACCCCACCACGGGGGCATTTCCCCGGGACGCAGCTGAGCCACTGCCAGGATGGACCCAGAGAGCCAGCGGCCATCCCGGCAGAAGTGCCTGGGGGCCTCTGGACGCCCTCGGGGAGCTCCTTCAGGGGCCAACTAACGGCAAACACTTCTTTTTTTCTTTTTTTTTTTTTTTTTTAATGGAGGTGAGTACTACTGTGTGCACTCAAAAAGGATTTTTAAAAATCATGTTCTGGCAAAGCCACCGATCACCCATCAGCAGGAGCTGGCTGTTTGGAGAACAGGTTTCTTGGAAAATCAGGGCCTGCTCCACTTCCACACAGGTGCTCTCACAAATCCTGCAGGAGGAATTTTAAAGAAAGGGATTTTTTTTCTATTAAATGACGGAGTTGTGGTATTTTAGGCTGACTCCATGCGTCTGTGCCATCAGGAACATTCCCCCCCTCAAGGTATTTCAACAACCCTAGCTTAAGTCTCCTGCTTCAGTAAAGGATGATACCAATATTTGCAATGCATTAAAGCATTGTAGAAAAAAAAAAAAACCAAAACATAAACCAAAAAAACACCCCAAAACCACGAAACCAACCCTACTCAGGACCCTCACAGCATCCCTGGTAAGCAGGTCAGAGCTGTTAGCGGGTGAACAGAACCAAACCGTGATTCAGCCGTGCCCTCAGACTGCTGGGGTGAGCTTCAAATGCAAACTCCTGGCTGCCATTTCTGCGCTTGCAGAAAAAACAGCAGAGCGCACACTGGGCTGGAGGCTGACTTGGGTCTGCTTCATGATTTATCTCATTTGGAAAGCATGCACAGTGCTGTCCTGCAAGGAGAAATATGCCTAGCAATACAGAGCCATCACGCAGAAGAGAGCAAGACATCTTTTAAACCAACAGCAGAGCACTCACGCTGCTCTCTGCCCGAGTACGACGGCGTTTGGGCATCCAGGGCTGGGCGGACAAGAGAGAGGGCAGAGGATGCCAGCGGTGTCATGGTGACAACAGTGGGATGCTGCCGGGATGCTCCCTCGGTGCTCAGCCTCACCCGTGTCACTGCAGGGAATCACCATTTCGTGGCCTCGCTCCCCAAACCTGCCCGTTGCCACTGCGGCGGGAGCATAAGATCATGGCGAGGCTGCGTGCGGCCAGGAGACCTGGTTGGGCTGACCGTGCTTGGAAGCAGGGGGTGAGACATGCTTAGCAGGACAGCGTGCACAGGAGATGCTTATCCCACAGTAATGAGCCTTGCAGTGCAGCCGGGGCACTGCTCCTGCCCAGCAGCAGCAGCGCGGCCAAAGACAGGGGCGATGGCCAAGTCCTCGGCAGACCTGGCACGACCCCTCTCAAGCCTCTACAGGGACAGAGGTGGAAGGCTAAATTGCTCTGTGTTCAACGCTGGAGAAGGAGACACTTTTTGCCTGTGAGCCTCTTATGCTAAATATCACACCTGCCCCCTGAGACACGGCACGCGCATTCGGGTTACACGCTTGGGAAGAAGTTGTCTGATGCAAGCCCACTGCTGCTGCAAGCAGTGCTCCCTCCTTCCCGCATTGTGTGGGGCCAGCAGGGTTGTTGATGGGGTTTTTTTTGTGCAGAAAACTGGCTTGAGAACAGCTGCTGGTGGCCTCAGCCAGCCCCGCAGCGGGAGAAGGCTCCAAAAGCTTTGGTCACCAGGAAGGCGTCCCACCGCGTCCCCTTGGGCATCTCCCTGGCGCCTCCCAGGATTAGGAAGCAATTACCTAAGACTGAAGTTAGAGACACACCGCGTACAAGGACGCTGGATTTTCAGAGCTTGCCTGCCTCAGGGCACAGGAGCAGGGCTCCCAGGTGAAAGAGAAAAACCTCTGTCTCTTCAGCTCCCACACACCGGGTGGATGGCAGCACCGTGAGGCTCTTGGCCAACAGCTCCCCTCCGTCACCTGCGCTGAAAGCAGGAGAAAAATCTGCATGTACACCCTGGCGCTGGCAGCCGGTCGGCTCATCCTTGAGGAGCAGCAGGGCCGAGAAGCAGAGGTTGCTCTGGGGAGACCTGGGAGACCTTGCTGCTCCCAGAGGAGCGTCTGTAACACAAAAAAATAAAAAAAAAAAATTGATTTTTGGAGCAGATGCAAGTCAGACTATGCGAGGCTAGAAAAGATTGTGTGAGTGACAGTTTTCAGAAGAAAACTAAAAGGAAAGCCCTTCTTGCTGCCACTAAAAGCTCCGGCTGTTGTCATCGGATGCCAGGCGTTTCAATTCATGAGCAAGGTGCTTTGGCACCGGCACCCTCCCGAGCTCCTGCTTGGTCCACCTCAGGGGTGGATAAAGCCGCATCTTTACACCTGCGAAGGCTGAGCTGCTGCTCCAACAGCTGCTTCCTAAAAGTGCCTCTATGTGTACAAAAGCGTAGTTTCCATGCTGTTAAAGCTGTCTGGTAGCGGTGCACCTGGTAGCAGCAAAACCTTCACTTTGCAAGCAGGAGTCCCTCTCTGAATTACACATGTATTTCTGAATTACACGACGTATTTCTTTCCATCTGGAAATGCTACTGGGTTTCGTTAACTGAAATTTAAAATCAAATTGTGAAGGTATTTTAAATGAAAAGGGAATGAAGACTCACGGTTTTGCAGGTGATTCAAAATACTAGCTTGCAAAACTCTGAGATTTGCCGCTTTCTAACAGGGAATGAAGGTATTGGTGTCCTAAAAGACTCACTCTCTCAAACAAATAAGGATGAAGGCCTAAAGACAAAATAAAAATAAACAGATAGGCTTGAATTTAACCCAGCATTAATAAAGCTTTAGAAATGATTAGGTTAAGCTTGAAAAACACATTTCATTTGATTCAGTAGCTTGTTTGGGTTTTCTTCAAACTACAGAGAGCTGGTAACAGATCTCTCTGCAGCATCAAGAGGCTGGTCCAGCGGCCGCGGGCAGGGCGAGAGCCGGCGGCTCACGAAAAGCGGCCGGCAGAGCGGCACCGTACGGCTGCAGGTGGGACGGGCACTCGCTGGTACAGGGTGGATGGAGCTCCGTTCCCACGTGCTTTGGGTCGTGGGAGTAACTGCGATGGAGATGCGTTAGCCTGAAAAGAAAGGGTGACTGAACCCAAAAGTAATTCTGCGTCTTAGAATCGTAGAATGGCTTGGGTTGGAAGGGACCTTTCAAGGCCACCCAGTCCAACCCCCTGCTGTGAGCAGGGACATCTTCAACCAGATCAGGCTGCTCAGACCCCATCCAGCCTGGCCTTGAATGTTTCCAGGGATGGGGCTTCTTGAAGGAAGTTGCACTCAAGTCATTGCACAAGTGCCATCATTCCAGCTTCTTTTGCATTTACTTAAATAAAACATCTTCACAGCTCTGCTTCTTCACAGCCACCGTACTCTACTGGGGATAAATTCCTCCCCATTTCCATGGCCTCACGTTACAACCAACAGAAGCCCTCATCCTTACTGCCGCAGTCCCACTACATCTTGCATTAACATTGAAAATGAAAGCCTAACATTTATTATATGCATTACAATAGAGAGTAAGGGCCTGCCCAATTCAAGGTCCCGTAAAGACAGGCAGATTTTAAACTCCTCAAAGCAAGGACCAGTCAAACAAAACAGGGCTGAAGGGACAACGAGAGACAAAGTCTCTCGCACATAGAGTGGGACAGGGGTGGAGGGAGGAAGAGCACTCATCCCGCAGATGCATTCAGCATCCCATCCCTCTAACTTCGTGGTGCCCTCAAATCAAACCCAACCATGAAATGGAAAAATAAGATCAAACTAGTTGTACCTAATGACAGAGACATGAACAAGAAAACAGAGAAAATAACATTCAAGCCAAATAGAAAAGCCGCGTGCTGTGAAATCAGAGTCACGAGGGACTCGACACCGGCCCGTTTCTCTTGCAGAGGAGGGACTCCTCAGACCCGATTCCCAAGAGCAAAAGATGAAACGCTACGGCGGGGTTGCTAGGACAACTAAAGGGAATCACTTGGCTTTCCGTGCGATGCCAGGTATTACGACTGTGGATTTCTGCTGATACAGCCTGTAATGCGTGTCAGTCTAAGCTGAAGATCAAAGCAATCCTACTGCTCTGCCTCCTCCGCCGAGGTTACTCCAGTGTTACAAAGGGAGTTACTGCACGATTGGGTCTGGCACAGGGAGCTCCTGGCGTCTGGAAATCATTGATTCAAAGGGGGCAAGCCCGTTGAAAGCTTGGGGGTTAATTCAACAGCGGGCGTTTTTCAAATGACCCTTCTCACAACACTGAAGGCCACGATCGTTTTTTAAATCTTGCCAAATCGATTGCCTTCCTTGGGAATGTCAGCACAGAAGTAATGACCGAGATAAGTCCCATCCCCTGTCCCCATCGATTGTACACAAAGCGTCTACACACACCGTAGAAATGAGCTCTCGCTGCTCGATATTTTTTTAGTGCTTCACCTGCTTTGAATTGCAAGCGCTTTGATAAATGAACTGAGAAGTTCCCTGGCTCCTCTGCTGCACGGGTAAGTAGCTCGGTATGAACTACCAAAACTACAGAGAGATTTTTCACAGCAATGCCGACTGAATCACTGTTAACGCATCCGTGCCTGTTCCTGCGCTGCAGCACAGGAGAACCTGCTCGTTTCTTCTTGCAGACTTCCCAGCTCTTCCAGCACCAAGGCACAGGCACATTTTTGGAGATGAGCTCAACAGGCATAGTTTGAATTTAGGTATAAAAGCTTGATTTAAGGATTTTAGTCCAAAATCATCAGCTCAGCAGGATGCAAGCAAACATTTCCCTGCTAGCAACTTGTGGGAGAGCTGTTAAAAATGGGAATAGCAGTGTTAGGCTTCACACATCCATCATAACATGCCCATTTTTATTTGCTAGGGAAAAGCACAGTGGTTGGTCTCGCTGGGTTAAGATGCCTTAAATGTACCAAAGCCAACAACTCCTCTGGATTTAGACAATTAGCAACCACATATAAATGGCAGAGTGAGAGGCCCCCCCCCCCCCCAGCTACCTCCACTGAGCAGCCACGGGACTGACCAGGAGTGGGAGTCAGTGACAAACCTGCTGCTAAAATAACAGCCTTAATCCCACCGAAGCGCCTGGATTAGGCATTTATAAGGATAACCGGCACGTCCGCTCTACTGGTGCTTCTCCAATGGGATAAGGAGTGCGAGGGCTGTGCAGGTCCAAGAGGTGGGCACCCCGTGGGCGCTCGGTCCCCCCGTCCCTCTGATCAGGCTCTCTATCTCCTCATTTTCTGTTCGGGGATTTATTGCATGCCGCCTTGAAATTTGAGGCAGGATCTAGGATTAAAAGAGCCAGAGGTCTTCCTTGCTGAAGTGCGTTGGAGCAGTATTCTCCATCCTCTCTCTAAATTCTGATCATCCTGTTTGCATAGAGGAGACAGTTCCCATTTTGCAGCTGCAACACTGTGTTGGTGCAACTGTCTTCTACTTCTGTACTGTGTTCTTTGTTAAAATAACTCCCCGTGGTTTCCCTGGGCTCCTTCCATTACCCCACCATCCTCGGCAGCAGAGATATTACATTTCTCATGCTTTCTGCGAGTGTATGAGGTCCATCACGGATGCAACATGCAACCGAGCATTTCCAATATTAGAGGAAAATGAGTGACCTGCACAGTGGCACTTACCGAAACGAAGGCCTGAGGAGTCCGGGGTTATAAAGACAGACAGGGAAAAATTCTTCAATTCAGGCAACAATTACAGTTCTTACCTGAAGGAGAGGCACAGGTGGTGTAGTTGGGGGGCACGGGCAGGTTCATCACCATCCTGCCGCGTAGGGGTCAGCAAGAGAGAACCACCACCTCCTGCACGGCAGCAATAACGCGCCTTCTCCACCACGGGTGGACGTCAAAACTTTCTCTGCCTGCTTACACAGCGTTTGAGACCCTTGGGCAGAAGGGCAGTATTGGAAACGATGCCCCCAGCGTGCTGGGAAATACAATGCAAGAGGCAGAGTGTAAGGAGAGACCGTGGGAGGACTCACCCAGCGTTCAATTAGCAGCTCGGGAATCAAGACTCCCACCTTCAGCTCCGTGCCTGATGCACACCAGTACTTGTTGAAAGTTCAGCTTTCCATTCTTTCAAGTGTTCAGGCTGTATTAAATTTAACATCACTACGTTAAGAGTTATTATTAGCAAGTGACAGCTAGTTGAATATACTCAAAGTCAGCAAAGCATTAATCTTTCTGCACACCAAAGCCTTGTATTATTTCACCGGCGTGACAGCCAGCAAATGAATGGTCCAGACCTGCAAGGCCTCAGAGAAACTAATGGGTGAGAGGTTTGATTGCCAGCTGGAATCTGGTCCAAAATAAAAGCTTACCATGAATTGGTGGGCAGTTTACTGCTGGTTGAAGTTGGGGGGGGTCATGGTCTTGCTCACGCTTCCCCTTTCTGGACGTTCAACAAGCAGTTGGGTTTGGGTTCCCATCTGACATCCCCTCTCCCCTGAGGTCTCCTCGAGATTGGGCTGCCTTATCCCTAAACTGCACATCTCCCATATGGTTCCTTATCAGCTCTTTACATTTCTACTTCCAGGGAAGGAAATCCCGTGACACAGCTGCCAAAACCAGTACGATAGCTGCCCAGTCCCCAGGCCCTCCACGAGCTCCCGCCTGCTTTCCAGTAGCCAAGTTCTAGCGCATGTTTGATTAACCAGAGAGTCCCTCAGGGACACAGAAGGGGTGAACAATGTGACACAACTATTTTGTAAAGATTTTTTATAAGAAAGACACTTATAACCAAATCCAAAGAAGGATCGCAGCAAAACTTTAACAGCATTCAGCAAATGAACATATACATTTTATCCCCTCTCTATCTTCACAGCTCCTGGGAACTTTGGGGGTCCAGCTGGCGCTCTAGGCAAACCAGGATCTTTTTTCCTCCACGCTGGCATAGTCTTACCTTTTTGCTTTGGCAGCCTCTTCAAACAGATAGTGAGGAAAAAAAAAAAATATTATTTTCTAATCTAGCCTTCCAGCCTGCTCTAGACTGAGCACCCTGGTAGGTGAGGAAAGATCTCAAAATTATCCACCGCTTGCTTAATCCACAGCACACCTAGAGAAATACATTTGGGCTGGAAGCTTTCTGTCCACAGATGGTCAATTTGATCATCAAAGTTGAATAACTTTATATTCTGTGCAGGAACCTTGCCTATCAGCTGAGAGGCCGTGTAGCATCCAAGGGCCACGACAACACATGTGCAGGTTCACAGTAACACTGGTTGCTCACAAAGCGATACTTTGAGACTCCAGGACACAGGCGACAGTAATAACTAACCTGCCAAAATGCCATGGTAAATGAGAAAACGGCGCTCAGAGAAGTCACGTCCAGAAGATACTTATTTCCTAATTCATGGCGAGCGCGGAAGCAAAGCTGTGCTTGGGAAGCTACCTGTCTTCATACCTCGAGGTGTCACAGGTGGACGACGTTGTTTTTGCCTTTCCCTGGTAGTAGGCTGGAATCTGGGAAGAGTCACTCTGCTGTTGGTTTGCCCAGGACCAGGAGAAATACCACAATACCACAGCTGCGCAGGGGCAAGTCCAACACCAACATCACCAGCCCCAATGCTTTCACCACCCATTTATATGGATTTTAACAAAATAAAAGTCCTAAAAAACCCAAACCCAACTGTAGCTAACACCAAACATCAGAGTTATCCTCAGATCTGGCAGATTTATGAAGCAATTACTTCAGAGATAAATGTACATTTTCTCCAAGCAAGTGCTCACACTTCACATTAATTGAGTATGAGGTGCCCAGACAACCTCACAGTGATGCACCACATGTTGGAGGAGCAAAATCAAACCTCTCTACAGGCTTGCTTAAGACAAAAAGACAACAGACTGCAGACGACACCAAGTTGGGTGGAAGTGTTGATCTGCTGGAGGGTAGGAAGGCCCTACAGAGGGACCTGGCCAGGCTGGATCGTTGGGCCAGGGCCAGCTGTATGGGGTTCAACAAGGCTCAGTGCTGGGTCCTGCACTTGGGGCGCAACAACCCCAGGCACCGCTGCAGGCGTGGGGAGGAGCGGCTGGAGAGCTGCCCGGCAGAAAAGGACCTGGGGGTGTTGGTTGACAGCCGGCTGAACATGAGCCAGCAGTGTGCCCAGGTGGCCAAGAGGGCCAATGGCATCCTGGCTTGTATTGGGAATAGTGTGGCCAGCAGGACCAGGGAGGTGATGGTGCCCCTGTGCTGGGCACTGGTGAGGCCGCCCCTCGAATGCTGTGCTCAGCGCTGGGCCCCTCACCCCACGAAGGCCATGGAGGGGCTGGAGCGTGGCCAGAGCAGGGCAGCGAGGCTGGGGCAGGGGCTGGAGCCCAAGGCTGGGGAGGAGCGGCTGGGGGAGCTGGGGGGGCTCAGCCTGGAGAAGAGGAGGCTGAGGGGAGCCCTCATCGCTCTCTGCAACTGCCTGAAAGGAGGCTGGAGCTGGGGGGGGTCGGTCTCTTCTCCCCAGTAACAAGCAACAGGACGAGAGGAAACAGCCTCAAGTTGTGCCAGGGCAGGTTTGGGTTGGATGTTAGGAACAATTTCTTCACGGAGAGAGTGGTCAGGCCCTGGCCCAGGCTGCCCGGGGCAGTGGTGCAATCACAGTCCCCGGAAGTGTTCAAAAAACGTGTGGATGTGGTGCTTAGGGACGTGGCTTAGAGGTGGACCAGGCAGTTAGGTTAACGGTTGGACTCAATGATCTGAGGTCCTTTCCAACCTTAACGATTCCATGATTCTGTAACTAGCTGAACAGCAAGCAGTGCCTTCGGTGCTGCCTTTCAACCAGGAACTCTCACTGCTCAGACGAGAAAGTTACAGCCACAGCATTGGAGCGACAGAATTCTGTTTAATGAACTTCTCCATGAGTCTTGAATAAGAACATTTTATTTAAGAAGGCTCCATTTATGGCTAAAATTAGCTACTCCTTATTAGTACTACAGACCACCAATGATCTCTGCTCACAGCTTCAAGACGGCCGCTATAGCAGCCTCTTGCTCTTGAAAATGTGTTAGAAATCACAAACTGGCACAAAAAATTTCTTGGAACAATCCCTGTAGTGGAAATAGGTCTCTGAAGAAAAACCCCTTAGCAGTACTATTTTCCCTCCTTTGGAAAAAACATTTTCCCAAAGAAAAATGCTGAGCAGGAAAAGAATTCTGGTAAAAATTTAAAAAAAAAAATATATATTGCTTATAATGGAAGAATTTCAAAACAGCTGTATGCTTATTCTATTACTGACTTGTCTCTTGAGGATTTTCAGATTTTTCCTTCCGAACACCTTCTCCAATAGTCAGAGGAAATAAATGTATGTTACACAAATCCTCCTGAGGGAAATGACCAGCTATTCTCCTTGGTGGTGACCACCGAGAGCCCGGTGCCGGCAGAGCCACCCAGCACGCTCCGTGCACCACGGGGCCTCGGGAGAGCCGGAGATAACTAACGGAAACCCCGCAGCGACCTGCGAGTGCCGCAGAAGCAGCGGCTTTCCCAGCCTCGATGGCCTTGAGCTCCTTCTGCAGAGCTGGGCGGGCATCCTTTCCCTAACACATCTGGAAAAGGCAATGAGGTATTTTCTTTTCACTGGCCAATGCCTAAGGAAAAGGCAAAGAGCTGCAAGTTAACATCTTGTTTAAAGGTCAGAAAGAGGAGAAACCTACCTTCCTCGATTTCCACTGGCACACAATCTACCACAGGATTTAATCCTAACCCACCTGGGTCTGGTATTAGGTGCCAAGAGATGCTGATGCGATTGAGATTACAGTCCCCTCTTCCATGAAGGTGTTCGGCTGACCGGCTTTAACATCCATCTTCATTTGCAGCACTTGCCCTGGGAAGCTGAACCTTCAAGTCTCTCAGAAGAAGGTGGTTGAGCTCCTAATGCACACTTTACCGAGCAGCTGGAGCTCTTCTAAAATGAGCTCTCCGAGGCCCCTGACCTCTCTGCCTTGCAAGCCTGCGGAGTGCAGGATTTGCTCCCTTTGACAGCGGAGCGGAGCAGCAGGCTTACCCCCCCGACTGCACAAACTGTCGATCTGCCTTGAGGGTGCTTTGCTCTCCAAGGGGATTGGTAAGTGCTTCTGGTCATTCCAGAAATACAATCTGTCTTCAGAAGGATTCAGAGGCTTTGGATGTCATTAAGGTAAAATTACCATCAGATTTACAGAGAAGTGTAGAAGCTTAGCTTTAAAAAAAAAAATAAAAGCCCAGAAAGTGATTTCATCTGAAATCAATCATGAGAGCAGTGAAAGAGCTTGCAAATTTAGCAAGTTTACCCCCCTGCTACGGTATGTCTGAAGTACAAAGCAGCCGCTCCCGGTATGAAGGCGCAAGGACCATCCTGTAGGTCTAGACCTAGGAGGAAACAAAGGTCTTTGCTGAGAGGGTATGAAAAAGCATGGTCATCCTAAAGCGCTGGCCTAGACCGGCAGGCCGTCGGCAGGAGCTACGCGCCAAGCCAGGCCGCTGGGCTGGGCAGGACATGCGTACCATTGCTAGTTTGCCACAGGGAAAGGGGTAACACCAGCACGGCCGAGCCTCCAGGGCTGACCCGTCATTGCCCTGGCCTCTCGGCTGCCATTCTCAACTCAGTGAAATCGGAGCGCCGCAGCCTGGTTTCCTAAGCAGTCAAAACAACATGGAGATTTGTCACCTGTTCTAGCCCCTCTGTCCCCCACGAACAGTCATCAACGTCCCCCACATTTTGTTAGAAGCTGGTAAGTACAAGAGACAGCCCTCTCTGCTTCCAGCAGCAGGAATAACACCAGCCGTTCCAGCGAGGAATCCGCAGGTATTTTTGCTCACAGCAAGGGAATCTCTCCTTTTTTTCTCCTACTAGCAACTGCAGCTGGGATGCTGCCACGCAACAGAAGGTTGGCAAGCGCGAAGAGTGAGAAAACACAGGAGTCAACAATTGGAAGAAACATCCTTAGGCTTTGTTAGATGAGGTGTGAAACGTGAAGCAGGCGAGAGCTTTGCAGGAGTCCTTCGCAGGTGACAAACGCAGATTTGAGCAATGGGATGTTCTAAGCACAGGCTAGGCCAGGTGTCCAAGCATTTAGCAATTTGCTAATGTAACTGTAATTAAGCTTCTGTTTTCTTCCTAAATCTCTAAGCTTATAGGAGTGAGCAGTATAAAGGCATATGTACATGCAAATACACACACATGCAGTTGGAAAAGCAAGTCTAACTGCATATGATAGAGAAATACTTATGAGAAACCACCATCATTTTATATGGCAAGAGAAAGCTGGGGAAGATTCTTCTCAGAGGAAGCCAGAGAGATCGACACCTTTCATGCTGATCTACAGACTGCTCATAAGCAGCCGTGGAAGAACCAAGCAAAGCAATAAAAAGGCTTAAAATTAACCTTGCAGGTGTCTGCAGTACTGAAAAAAGCAAAGCTACAGACTGATGAGTCGAACAAGCACCGACAAGCACGAAGGCGTACCCTTTCACGTAAGGCAGCCCATAGCAACGGTACGGAAAGCACCACCAGCTGCCCCAGCAGACGTAGCCCTCGGCAGAGGTTCACCCCCAAATACAAAGTCCGCTACCACGCACCCTCTATGCCTCGAGGATTCCTCTCCCACAGTAATTATGAGCAGGGGCGGTGGGTACGACAGAAGATGCTGCTGTCAATTTGATCTGAAGTAATATTGATTTCTTTAAATGCTGTCTACTGCTATCATCAAAGGTATTAAGTCTAAATAAAAAGACCTAAACAACAGAATATAAAATGTACTGATCTGATACTGGTTACCCTAAGTCTGAAGCTATCTGATTTTGCTGCTACATGAAGCAGTCACAGCTTCCCTTAAATTTTAGCCCAGGACAGGTCAGAGCCAGTGAAATGTCGCCGAGTAGTTAGGAGATGTTAGACAAGAACTCAAAACCTGCATCGTCACGAATATGCCAAAATTAAAGATGCCCGTGCTTCTTTCTGCCAACATGTGCCATTCCATAAGCAAATAGAGGGTTTGGAGACTCCCGTAGCGTCAATCCTAGCTCATTTCAGAAATATTCGGTGATGCTTTCTTTTGCAAGCATATGTGATAGTTCTAACTTACTGAGGCTTTCCATATGGTATGTTCCTGTTCTTCTAGCTATGAAGAAATTGGGGGGGGAACAACGTAAATTTGGAAATAAAGGAAACAGCAATTCTAGGTTTCTCACAACAATAAAACAGAAAATATTTCATTGTACCAGAGAAACCACAGGATTTTGAACTAAAAGGCACAGACATCGACTTTTAGTAGGTTTTCTTCAATGCTGCCCACCTGGGAGTGAGTGGACATAGCTACGGGTCTTGCTGCTGGGTTTTGTGCTCCTGAGAATCCCCATGAGAAACTCTTTGCGAGTCGGACACGGAAACCGGGTACTGCAGGGGTACGAAGCTCTGGTTTTCTTTAGGATTAAAGCTGTTCCCTATGGCCTTCAGACGGACCACAACCCACCACCATTATTTTTAACAGGACTGTACATGTGAATGGACTTTGCAGTTTTCATTATTTTTACCAGAATATTACCTGAATTAAAAAACAATTTAATAAAAACATACCCTTTGTTCTTAGGAGTAAGAAGTTACAGCAAATGAAAGTACCTGCAGATAGGCACTGGCTAGAGGACACAACTGCATACTCCTTCCACCTCCAATTACCTACGTTATATCTGAAAACAAGCAGAATTTAAGACATTTTTTTGTTATTAAAACATTCCAGAACGCAAGGATTTTTGTATCAACAGCATCGTAAGCACGTGTGGCAGCTATGCAGTATGCACGGTATAGTGCTACCTCCTCCCCTGCCCTCAAATCCCCCTCTTGGTCCTACGAACGGACCGGCTTTAACAAATCATCCGTTTTGCGCTGCATTTCTGTATTCTGGCGAGTTATTGCACTGCCATGGAACCTGATAAATATTAAAATATAAGTTACAGGATTAAATAAGATTTTATTGTCACATTTAACTGCTTTGTCAGAGATGTACATTTTGCAGGTTTCTGTGCGGAATAAAAATAAAAACGGTAGTTGCCATCTTGTCAATTCTGATTTCGACATACGTGCATCTGTCCCACCTGAACGGCGGGTGCTTGCAGATAGCCAGCGATAACACCAGAGCAAGTCCTCTGTTAAATGGATTGCAACACTCAAAGACAAAATGCATCAAGTTAAGGCTAATGAAAATAATGTAAAATAGTTAAAACAGACCACTAGATGTTTAAAGGTGGAAACACTCGGTAGAAGAGTGGCAATTTTAACATCTGATTTTTTCCAAAGTCATTTCGCTTAATTTAGTACAGGTAAGGAGAGGCTAACGAACAGACTTTTGCCTACATATACAATACATACTGAAATTTTAGTCTTTTGTAAATCCCGTATATTTGAACTTCTAAGCGACTGCTTTGTTCTTCTGGGTGTAAACCAAAGAAGTCGTTATTGACACCTCGAAGCGATAAATGCTTAAGATGAGGTTATCTTAAAATGTGTATTTTCTCATTTACAGATCAGGGATAAAGTCCAATAATACAAGCTTCTTAGTGGCACAATTTCACATATTTTGGGCAATGTTAGCATACAAGCAGTATTTAAATAAAAATAAGTGCATCCAAACATGAAATTCTCTAAATATACCACACTTCATTTATCCCAAACGGCATTTTTCTGACGAGAGCTGTAATTCAAATTAAAATACTCATTTACACGTTTCACCTAGAAGAAAAGAGGTAATAAACCCAGGGGACTCTCCAAACAATCTTCTCCTACCCTATCCCCTATTTATTACATAAAATAATTCGTCTAGAAGCGTAAATCCAATATTCAGATGCAAATAAAATGCAAGAAGCAGTCTCTGATGTTTGTAATTTGCAGACTCCAAAGTCCAATCACGATGGAATTTACTACTTCTGTCAGTCATTTACTCCTGTATGTGCACTTTGTATTTATGCTAAAATAACAAATGAGACAATAAATGAGGCTAGTGTGGCATAAAGTCATTGTAAACCCAGCGAAACCAGAATAATTATATTTATGACATTCATTTGGATGATTTACCAGTCATCCCACCCCCCCACCCTTTACAGAAAAAAAGGCAACCATCATTAAGTGATACACACATTCTGCTAGTAAAAAAAGTTGAAACAAACCCCTTCTCTGTTAAAAGAGCATGCCGATAGAAGAAGGTAGACCACATCTGTTCCAATCAGGCTTCTCAGAATTATCAAAATTTCTTTGCTTGCAAAGGCCAATTTGGCTTACCATAGAAAGCTATTTTGAAGGCGGCTGATATATTTATTCCCTTTCAAAAATTAAAATTCAAGGCATGATAGTGCAAGAGGTAAGTTTTGATTTGAGAACATTATTTGTAGACTAACTGTGCTTAGTTACTACATCCCAATTTATTGTCTTAAAGAAAATACGGCAACAAAAGCTACAAGATCTCTATAAATTTCATTCTGCCTAAATTTACCAGTACATCCATGAACCTCATCAGTATTAGTACAACTTGATTATCCTAACGATTCCATTATAAAACTTGCAAAATGTATCACAAGGTGAATAAACCATCTAGTGCAAGTCTTCTACATTTTGTGTGCACAGTAATCCTGTGTAGTTCATTTCCTCCAGGTTAAATCCCCAAAATCTCTCTGTAACAATTATGAAAAAACAGTGTCGTGTGGATTTTTTTCCCCCCTATCAAATCTGAGAAGTTTGAGTGTTCCTGGAATCGCCATCAGGATGTGCTGAAGGTCGTGAATCCCTTGTCTGTGAGTATTCACTGTCAGATGACTCCGTAGGTTCAAGCAAATTTTCATAATCACTGTCTTCTGATTCATCAACATTGTCACCAACCGCTCTTTGGGAAGATGGCATGGATGCTCCATTACCAGAATATTTCAATCCTGCATTTGTGGAAACATAACTGGAAGAACCTACTGCTTGAGGTCGAGGCATGAAAACATTGCTTTCTAGGAGACCATGACCAACAGTACTTTCTTGATTGGTTGCACTGAAATCGGAATACGGAGGGGGAGGATCAGAGACATCCGAATCTTCAAGTGTGCAGCCTTCCACAGCAAATCCAGTGTAGGACATTCGTGGAACAAACATAGGTTCCAAGTTATCTGTCGGCATTTGCCTGTTTAAAATTGCTTGCTGCATTCCTACAAAAGCAAAGAACATTGGTGTACTTAGTGCTTGCTTTGCAATGCGCTTTACAGAACCTAGCTGTAACGTACCGCACTCACCCAGCCCTTAGCTGTTCTCTCTTCTTTCCTTCTGGTTGTTATTATTCAATGTTCCTCCCTGGCATTGCTCTCAAACTCCAGCACTGGATTTTCTCCTCTCAGTCTCCACTACTCATCTTTGGCAATTCTGATTTTCATATTGATGACTATATGAGACACTATCCCTAACTATCATGCCAAATCTCGCTTATTACTACGTCCTACTCTTTGAGCTTGGCAAAGAATATCTTCTCTAAGTTCAGCACTACATACGTGAAACTCATCGGTATTAGCACAACCTGATTATCCTAATGATCCCATTTCAAAACCAAAACATGTCAGAAAGCAAATAACCTAAGTGCAAGCGTGCCACATGTTTATGCGCGCAGTCATCCCGTACAGTTCATTTCCTCCAGTGTCAGTTCCCTAAAAACACAGCTAGAGGAAGTTTCGCTAACCTGTTGCTCTTTCCACCTCATCTTCTCTGTGTCTCTCTTCCTTCTCACATCAAAAAGTAGCCATGCTAGGGCTCGTCGTGCCTGCTCCTCTCCACCTGTGTCTTATTCAGTACTGAAAGCTTGACTCGATTGCGATCAGGCAGTATCAGCTTCTACTGGTGGTATTACAACTTAAAATCACATCTCTCTGCTTTGTCTTACAATGCCCCTTGTGCCAGGGGACAATCTCATGAACACCAGCAAAGAAGTTACCTTGTCTTCTTCCCTCAATTTATTATTTTAAAAACTTTCCCTCCCAAGGCCTGTGAGTAGCCTAGCGGGCTGCTGAGACCACCGAGTATCACGCTCACCTTCTGCTGGCCAAAACATCTATACTCACAAGATATCTCATATTTAGATTGCTAACTAGCTAGCTGAGCAAGAATCATCTTTTGAACCTGTGTTTCTATATTCCTAGCACAGTGACCCACAACCAGGGCTCTCACACTGGTGTAACGCTGGTAAGGAATGTTGTTCACAGTACCTGGAAAAGTCGGACACAACCACTGAAATCTGTTCCCTATGAAAAGCCAGACATAATGGCTAAAACCACCACTTCCATGTTTTGACTTTTATTTAAGCAGTTCTACAGTTAGACAGTTGCTATAAATAAATTTGTCCACTAAGGATAGGGTCTTTTTCCAATCCATGTGGTTTTAACAATCAAAGCAAGACCAAAAACCACAGATATGTCTCGCCTTTAAGGATTTCCCTGCATCTCCATGTTTCATAATGAACAGACAGTAACATAAGCACTATGAGGATTAAAAAAAAAAATCTGAAAACCTGGTTGAAGAACAATTACAATGGTTAACAGTCACACTGGAAAGACGTGTGAAGATGAAGCTCCCGCAGCTCTGCACCGGAACTATACTTGCATTAACAACCGAAATGATGGAACTTAATCAGCACATGCTTATTAAAATTACAGATGGTACTATGCTAGTAATAGCTGCAAGTATACCAGAGTGTCGGAACAGGAATTTCAAAGTGATCTTAAATGAGATGATTTGGAAAATAATTTAAGGAAGACAGGCAGAGGAATAATGAACTGCACAAACTGCAAAAGGAGGAACAGTTGCATCCTTCTACAGAAAAGAAACAGGTTTACTGATATTTATAGTTTACATAAATCAACAACATGCATTAAGTGAGTTCAGCTGTTGAGAAACAGGTAAGTATCATTTCAGTATGTACTGTAATGGTTAAAACTACAACTGAAATACTATATCTGATTTTGAACACCACAGTTTAAGAAATAGGAAACAACTGGAGAAACTCTACGAAAGAAAAGGACGCGTTAGAGGTCTGGATATCATGACCTAAGAGGAAAGACTGAAATAACTGGGATAATTGGAGAAGACTGAGGAAACAGTTTAAGTCTTCAAATGTACATAAGAGGCCACTGTGGAAAGGTAAAGCAGAAGGCAGCTTAAATTAGAGTATGATACATTAGACATGAGGAAAAACTTCCCCACAGGAAGGTTTGTTAAGCACTGGGATAGACTGAAGTTTTCAACTCGTTTCTAACCGGTTATTAACCTCCAAACATCTGTCAGAATTGACACTGGTATATGTAAAGCTCCCTTGCAGCTAGGTGATAGACAAAATGGTATCAGATCTACTTACTGTAAGACCACACATCTGGAAAAAGCGAAAATCAAGGCTGAAGAGTTCCTTTAATCAAGCCAATGAGATATCTCTTCAGTAATAAAAAGCGCACGTTCCCTCAAGCGGCTACATAACAGCACTCCATTTTCGGTCCGCAATATGAGAACTGCAGTGGGAGATTGCCTGGCATCTGGGAAGCACACAGCACTCGCTATCCCCCGGAGCATGCCACTACACGTACAAAATCACTGAAGTAATCTGGCACGTAAAGTCTCAACTGACTTTTACGCTAGAGTGTTAATCTGTTATCCAAAAATTTGTAAGAGTAACAACCTTTCACACAACACTACCGCAGGAATTTGAATCATATGCTCCCTTTTCCTCCAGCTCAGAGAATGATTAATGGGAACATTGAACTCACTAAAAACAAAGAAATTCTCCCGATATTGAGAAAGTGAGAGAACAGAAGGCCACCTTCAGTATTTAGCTACTCACATCTAAAAATATTGCAGAGATACAAGCTGCGTGTTTTCTTGTTTCAGCCCTCTCACATGATTATCTGCTCTGGCATAAATTTTCAGTCCAGCATTTGCATCTCGCTGGTAGTACCTAGAGGCTAGCGCCGACTGCTCTTCCTCCTCCTCCTCCCCCATCTTTTGCCATATGGGCTGGGATCAGCTCCAGTCACACTAAATACCCATCTCTACCTCTCGCTAGCGTGCGTAGTAGCAGCTCCCTGGCTGTTTCATCTACGGCCAAGCAGGAAACAGCAGTGACTCACGCCACTTCCATCTTTCAAATGGTCTGCGGCTGATACTGGGTCTTTACCTTATCTTTGACGGTCAGAGAAGGAAGAACCTGGGCTGACAGATCAAACTTTGCTCTAAACCGCTCATGTGATAACAGTACCTTGCTGCCGGAAGAAAATAACAATATCCAGTCATAGCAGCAGAGGGGCCTATTGCACAGTTTAGGGTGTGAACCCATCTAAGCCATCTTTTAGTCTCAGACAGAGCTTTAGATAACAAGATACACAAATAATAAAAAATATCTTGCAGCTAAAATTACAAAATTTGGTTATTTGCTTGTCATTTCAAAACATGGAAAAAAGAGGCAGTGTTTCCTGAAATACGTAATTTGCTTATGAATTCTTTTTTTTTTTTTTAAATATTACTTCCCCTTTGCCTAGTCTCTGCTCCTACTCTCTACCTTCAGTCTTCCTTTACACTCACAAATTAAATTAGATCAGCAATGCCTCCTTGGAAAGGTCCAGGCTCTTCACAAAACCTATCTACTGCTAAGCAAAAGTCTCCGGAAGCCACATTCAATTTTTAGGAAGAAGGGACAGCGTGGCAACCAGCCAAGTATGGTCACACAATAGGTCTCACTGATTATGGAGAAGCAAAAAAAGATGAACATACACCTTTTCCTGGCTTTCCCTACCAGTCCTAAATACATGCTATGAAAACTTGTACTATTAATACAGAATGCAGAGCCAACCTTAATAAAAACATGGATTTTTTTTTTAATGGGACTTATTTGCACCATGGAAACATAAACCCAATCAACTCGATACTAATACAGGTCTTCAAAATACAGCAGAAGTATAATTTCTGCATTCAGAGCTTCACTAGAAAGAGAAGACCGTCATGCTTGTATTGCCTTGAATAAACCAAAGAATTACCTGATTCAGCTTCCCCCCAAATAAATCTCCCTAACGCACTGCAAGAAGGACAATATTTCAGTATCTTCATGGAATTAAAACTAATACAGATTGAAATTCCTATCAGTGATGATATGGTACTTGAATAGGTAGGCAAATTCCAACAACATTCTGCATTTAAATAGTTTCTTCCACTTTTTAGCAGGTACTCCTCAAGATCGGAGTGACTTCAAAATGGACTTTTGGAAAGATTTAGCTCAACATTGAAAAGTGGTATTTCAATGCTAATCGTGTTCACCACTAAGTGCAAATAATGCAAAAAATACTGACTAAATTTGGATTCAGGAACTACGAAGTGGGAGAGGAGGATAAAAATGTAGACGGTCTCCTCTACATCAGTGGTGAAAAACCTGATACATCCACTGAAAGCTACAAGGTCAAAAATCACCTAGACAACACTTCAGATGATCTACATCAATGTTAATCACTTAAGCGCTCATTTTTCCTTCACCCAGTTTGTCTGGTGTCCAGTAATATAACTGAACTCTAACTTAATTGGTGCAGGGCTTGTATTTGGGGATAGGGTTGGGGAGTGGGAAAGGGAATAAAGATTTCAAAAAACCCATCGATAGCTACTGGCCTGTAAACACAGTACCCTGTTTCTATGTAATACTTCAAAAGGAATCTCTCCAGTGTTTAGATTTGCTTTTTCCATTCCTGGCTTTGCTCTACTTTTCCTTTCCTACAACCGATCTTTTTCTGTGTTATTTCCAGAATTGACTTTCTCGTTCTTTCTCTACAGCTTTGTCTGTCTCCTGTGTTTTAAGTTTGCTAACCTTGCATGACTCCGACAGAAATATCTGCAGTACACATACTTTCACAGTTCAGGTATCATTCGATGTAAATCCATCATATACCCTTCCCCATGTGATTATTTTTTTTTTCCTTTTGCTATGAGCTATCAGGAATACAACTCAAAATAATTCCACAAAACTTTTTGTCCTTATAGCATCAGCTTCTGAAACAAAATAATTAAAAGGCAACTTACTTATTTCTTGTTCTTTTTCATTTTTCTTTTGTGCGATTTGCCTTTTTAACTTGTTTACATCAGCTTGAAAAGATTCAACAACACGCTCACTTTTTTCTACATCTATACATACTGCCTAGGAGAAAAACATAAGATACGCTAAGATTTTGCAAAAATACATGAAAGACTTCCATGACAACACTAATAAAGCTATCACCAGACAAGACGCCTTTAAAAGCACAAAACTAAGAGCAGGAGTTAACTATATCAGAGCATAATATTCAACCTGAAGATCATTTTCTTTACTGGCTGTTGCCAATTCCCAACTGCTGCATGACAGGGAAAGCATTTCCAAATAATTCATCATTACAGGAAGATTTATAATAAGATCCAAAGTTAGTTCTTCCTACTTGGTCGAAGAGACTTGACTTTTTTTTTTTTAATACACTGTTGTCAGCACAATAATGATACTATAGTAGCATGATTTTAAAATGTAGCATAAAGGTGCATGCTTTTTGTACCAGACCAAATTCGAATTGGGGTATGAAACAGTTGATGCAAGAGAACTGTCCCAAGTTGATCTCCTGATACCTCTATTAAATAAGCAAGACCTGTGGATTTTAACAAGATTTCCCTAGAGTAGTTAGGAAATGAATATGAAATTTTCACAGAAGGATCTAAGTTTAAAAACAGTTCTGGATAATATTGATATCTTTTTTAATCTAATCATGTAACACTGGATATTGTTTACTTCTTCAGAAATTAAGTATTGGTCATTATCATTAAACATCATCAGTTTTGACGAGTACATGACTAAAAGCACTGATGAGTCTTACACAGTAAGTCACTAGCCATTTACTGCTTCTTCTCCAAAAGGTTACTATTGCTCTTACCTACAGAGTTGAAAAACATTAGATATAGAACTGAAAGCATAGTTAATGTTTAGAAGTTTATAAAGTTTAAACCCTCCCCTCCCAAGTAATTGGTGAATAATGAAAATACATGTGTCCCAGCTGCTTTACCAGGAAACTTATTTCCAGTCCTGTAACATTCTCTGTGAAGCAGTCACTTTAAAGATAAAAGTTCCTCAAGTTAGCTAACACCTACGTTACTTTTAAGCTCTGCAAACAATGTACAGAAACATGATTTACACGGTGAAATATAACAAAGTCATAGTTTTAACAGGTAGGAAGACAACTCCCTGATGATGTTACATTTTCCATTTTTCTAGACACTAATTCAAACAACAGCAAGAGCACAAAAGGATATATGCGCTCTTGGCAAAAACAGCGTTACAGAATAATACCATTAGCTAATGGGATAGACCTCTGAAAATAAATGTTCAGGTCTCCTGAAGCTGGCATGAAAGCTGTCTGCCTTCTCTTTGCGAGTCATCCACCCTACAAGGCAGGTTAGAAAGCAGCAACTGCCACTGAGAAATAGTAGTTCTCCTGGGCAAGCAGGGTCAGGGGACGGTTGGAGATTAACTGCCTTGTTCTCTGCTATATGTGCCAACCAGCAAAGCTAAGCTGCAGCAGAGACACAAATCCCTCCAGGGCAGATGTAAGGGGAAAGCCTGGAAATAAGCTGTGACTACAGCACGATTAGCAGATGCGTGTGCTCCTGAGGCAGCGCAGCTACGCTGCTCCTTACATAGGACAAGCTGTGAATTGACAAGCTTACATTTAGTAGATTCGGCACTCAAGGCACTTTCAGATGCTTTGCCACATTTGGAGCAGGATTCACTCAGGCTCTACACAAAACATTCACAAGTTTTAACTAACAGATGGAGCTCTTTGCTGCATGCTACATACCAAGAGCCAGGAGTCATTTTTAAACTCACACAGGCAAGCCTTTAAACCTGTGCAAATCCCTGCAGCTTTCAGCAAGGCTTTTCTTCAATGCATACACTTAAAAATAGCTAATGTCTCCCAGAAATCACTAAGCATTAAATCATTCTTACTTGCAAAAGAGAAAGAATTGATGATATTCGTATCAACCACTTCTACAGCAGCCACTGCAAATGCACACATTAAATAGAAACTGACACATTTCATTATTAAAGTCAGACTTATTTTCCTACAGTTCATGATGAACCGCTTATGAGCTCTAAAAATCTCCATCTCCTCCACTCCTGGTTTAGCCAAAGGACAAACAAAAGATGCCACATACGTACTGACTAATATTAAGTAAAGGAAGTTACCTGTACTTTTTCCTGAAGTG